>NC_079217.1:61426874-61606874 GCF_029633865.1 Lampris incognitus | reverse complement strand
TTGTTTTCTTCACATTACTACACAAATAATAGGAGGGTGTGCTCCAATTATCGGGGCATCACACTGCTCAGCCTCCCTGGGACAGTCTACTCTAGGGTGCTGGAAAGGAGGCTCCGACCCATTATTGAACTTCGGATCCAGGAGGAACAATGCGGATTCCGTCCTGGCCGTGGAACAATGGACCAACTCTTTACCCTTGCGGAAGTGCTGAGGGAGGCATGAGAGTTTGACCAGCCAGTCTATATGTGTTCTGTGGACTTGGAGAAGGCTTACAACCGTGTACCCCAGGGCACTCTGTGTGGGGTACTGCGGGAGTATGGGGTACCAGGGCCGTTGCTACAAGCCATCTGGTCCTTGTATAACCAAAGTGAGAGCTGTGCCTGTATTCTTGGCACAAAGTCAAACATGTTTGCGGTGGGTGTTGGACTCCGGCAAAGTTGTCCCTTGTCTCTGATTCTGTTTGTGATATTCATGGACAGGATCTCAAGGCAGAGCCAAGGTGAGGAGTGTGTCTGTTTTGGGGACCTCAGAATTGCATCTCTGCTCTTCGTAGATGATGTGGTTTTGTTGGCTTCACCAGAACGCGACCTCCAGTGCGCACTGGGGCAGTTTGCAGCTGACTGTGAAATGGCAGGGATGAGAGTCAGTACCTGCAAGTCTGAGGCCATGGTTCTCTACTGGAAAATGGTGGTTTGCTCCCTCCGGGTTGGGGATGAGTTGTTGCCTCAAGTGAAGAAGTTCAAGTATCTCGGGGGCTTGCTCATGAGTGAGGGTAGGATGGAGCGGGAGATTGACGGGCGGATTGGTGCAGCATCAGCAGTAATGCGGACGTTGTACTGGACTGTTGTGGTAAAGAGGGAGCTGAGCCAGAAAGCAAAGCTCTCAATTTACCAGTCAGTCTTCATTCCAACCCTCACCTATGGTCATGAGCTTTGGGTAGTGACTGAAAGGGTGAGATCGTGGCTACAAGCGGCTGAAATGAGTTTCCTCTGTAGGGTCGCTCGGCTCAGTCTTAGAGATAGGGTGAGGAGCTCAGACATCCGGAGGGAGATCATAGTAGAGCTGCTGCTCCTTCACGTCGAAAGGAGCCAGTTGAGGTGGTTCGGGCATCTGATTAGGATGCCTCCTGGGCACCTTCTCTGGAGGTTTTCTGGGCACGTCCAACTGTGATAAGACCCAGAACCCTCTGGAGGGACATGTCCAATCTGGCCTGGGAATGCCTCTGGATCCCCCAGGAGGAGCTGGAGGGCGTTACTAGGGAGAGGGACATCTGGAGTGCCCTACTTAGCTTGCTGCCACCGCGACCCAAATCCCGGAGAAGCGGCTGATGACGAGAGATGAGAGACTGCACAAACACTATAATATTTCTATAGTGTAGAAAGTGTTTCTGTAGTAGTACTATAGAAAGGCTGGTGGCTATAGTGTTTGTATAGTGATGTGAGGAATACTGCAGTTATTTTCTATAGTTTCACTCTAGTCCATTTCGGGTATTTCTTGGAATTCCTTCAATTCCACTTCCCACCTGAAAGCAGAAACACAAGTTTTGCAATCTTGTGTTACATTAACTGTATTCTCCACAGGATGCATAGTATTGAATTTTGTGCCAGTATCCTATGGTCGTTATGTTCCACGGTCTTTTCGGTCAACACGTTTCTTGCAACACCAATGTAGTTAATGTATTATTACATAGTACACTGTGACGCTTGGTGCAGATGAAGATGTCCATAAAAACATTACTTTATTATCTGTCCTAATTTATAACTAAACACTGTACTGTTTCCAAATGTCACCTCCTTCAGGGACATTAAAGGAGATGAGCACAATTTATTTAAATGGGGAAAATATGTCAAATTTACTCTGGCAGAATATTTTCAGACATCTTCGTTCTTACACTCGTTCTACAACGGGGCGATCCTTACAGCTTTGTGCTTATTTAAAGCTACTTTTTCTGAAGGGTGAAATCTGCTCTCCTCACTCGTTACTAAAAGTTTATAGTAATGCATGTGAAGTCCATGTAAAAATAGACTAGTGTCTGTCGTGCTGAAACAGAAAGGCCACACTGCAGACATCTCTTGGTAGGCTGTGGTGCCACTTGTCTTTCCATCAACGTTTACAGTGCCTGGCGGCACATAACTAACATGTCATGCCATCGACGTGACACGTAAGGCACATTGTCCCCCCCCCCTTTCTCCCCAGTTGTATCCGGCCAATTATCCCACTCTTCCAAGCTGTCCTGATCTCTGCTCCACCCACTCTGCGGATCCGGGGAGGGCTGTAGACTACCACATGTCTCCTCCGATACATGTGGAGTCAGTCATCAGCCGCTTCTTTTCATCTGACAATGAGGACGCTATTCACCCCAGCCCCCCCGGGAACAGGCTCCCCGACCGACCAGAGGAGGTGCCAGTGCAGCGACCAGGACATATACCCACATCCGGTTTCCCACCTGCACCCGTCCGGTTTCCCATGGCCAATTGTGTCTATAGGGATGCGAGGTAACACAGGGATTCAAACTGGTGATCCCTGTGTTGGTATGCAACGGAATAGACTGCAACACCACCCGGATGCCCTCAACGACACATTTTTAAGCAGTTGCTGGCCGGTACAGATAAGCTGACTTAGTGTATATCCTGCAGCCCTAGTTCTACCTGAACAAAGTAAGAGTCAACAATTCTTTCTGTGTGAAAACCTATGAAGCAAACAGAAATAAATTCAACCCCCCCCCTCCATCTGACACTTAAATCCACTCTATCAATGAAACTCCAACCGTGCGGCCTGCTCCGAAATAAAGACGAGGAAAGCTTTCTCAGTAAAAAACCCCCCCCCAAAAACCCCCTCAACGAAAAATATCGTAGCTGCTCACTTGAGCGTGAAGACGTTCTTCTTCTTCTTGTAGCCGTTGGTGACATCACAGTTGCAGTGGGAGAGGCAGAGCAGTGGCTCGTTGTTGTATGGGGTGCTGGTGTTCTTGGCATCCTTGTAGAAACCCAGCTCCCCTTTATTCAGCACACAGTACAGATTCACCCATGACCTGCTGCGGTGGGGGGGGGGGGGGGCGTTGGGAGGAAGAGAGAGACGTAAATGAGGAAGAGGAGGAAGGGAGGAAGAGAAGCGGGTTGGAGCGGGGACGGTCTAGTTCGGAGGAGGAGCCGTGCTGGCCGCTCTCTCTCACCTTAACACCCCACTCACCTGATCGGCAGGGGAGGGGAGGGGGGTAGGTAGGTGGATGGGCGGGGCTTGAACTGTTCCGACGGCGGGGCAAGAAGAGAGGAGGAGACACACCGCCACACGAACACAGACGGATGGACAGACGGAGGGATCGATGGGGAGGAGGGCTACGGTACACTGGTGGTGGTGTTTGGGGTGGGTTTGGTGGGGCATATATATGACTTACCTTGGAGGAGAGGAAGAGGAGCAGCCAGAAGTGCCGAGGAGAAAGAAGAGAGAGAGAGAGAGAGAGAGAGAGAGAGGAGTCTGGTTAAATGGCGTCCCCGGGGGCAACCTTGTATTTGAACGAAAAGGCACATCATGCGTCTCAGGGAGAGCGAACCCATGCACACCCACAGGAAGTCTGTACTCTACTCAGAAAAAGAGCATCTCCATATCCCGTTCAATATCCCGTTCACAACCCCCACCCTCCACGCCGTGTATGCAGCGAGCAGTCGCCTGAGTGTCGCCATGGAAACGGAAGTTCAACCGACTGCATGGAGCCCAGGAATAAATAGAACGAGGCGTAAGCATCCACGCTATACATCATCGGTCTAAACCAGCAGTCGAATTCGGGCTTAAAGTTGGACTGAAACCAGTAACCAGATTTAACTTTTCATGTAAATGACTAATATTGTGTTTGTTATACTTTTACCCATGAGGGAGTGGTCAAGTCTCTGTTAATATTCATAAGCTGGCATTTGAGCGACGTACAAGCAGGGGCTAACAGTAAATGTGGGTGGGGGGGTTTCATATTTTGATGATCTGATTGGCTGTATGTAAATGAATGTGTATGCCATCACAAGGCTAAACCAGAGGCAGCTCCTTTTTTTCCCCCAGTAGAAAGAGACCATACAAAATGCATGAAAATTCAAGCAATAAGTAACACTGGAAAATAACTTTGGTCTGACTCTAAGTGGGAAATTAGGTCAACATGTTTTCACACAGAGTAAAATGTCAATACAGACACTAAATAATGGCTCATACGGCAGGTTAAAGCTACAGCTTCTTACAAAGCTCTGACAAAGCAGGATGAATTATAAATAACACCAGTTTCAAAAATTACCAGATGTAGGAGTGATGTAATGGTGGGAAAACTATGATCTTCACTCAGTGATCATCTGATGTATACCATGAAGATTTATGTCAGCCCTAAAGAACCTTAGCCTGCAAATAAACAGGTAGTAAACTGCAATTTAGGTGTGTTCAACTCCACCACACTACTGTTTGGGAGATAGGAAACAGGAAAAGAGGATGTCTGGGGATTGTAAACGGGATATGGTCTTATAACATGTTGAAACTCTTCACAGGGATAATGGAGGATGACTTGAACGGTAAAGGAACTACAAAGTGCACGTAAACACACTCGTCACATCAGGGTGTAGCTGTGCGACAGGGACAGGTTGAATCTCGACCCCGTCATCGTGCGTTCTTCTATCCTCTCCCCGCCCTCAACCCTCTCTCAACACTGAGCGGAAGAGAAGGGTCCGAGGCCCTGCCCCCTCAGCTGCTGCCCACCAGTGAAATACAATTGGGGGGAGGGGGGGCGAGAGGAGGGGATACAAGAAATCACGAGAGGATCCCTTTGAACATTCACACTTGTCGAGACATCGGCCATTCAGCGTCCTGCTTTACCTTGGCATGTACATAACAGGGCATGTACATATACAACATTCATCCAATGCCTTGAGTGGGCAGGTGAGTGGGGCTCATCCATAGGCAGAGGGGAATGAGCCGTTAGGTGGTGTGGTCAGCCGAGCCACTAGGGGTCAGTGCAGGGAGGGGCTACGCTCAGATGCTGCGGCCCCTTGAACTGGTTTCTCTCAAGGATGAAGCAGGGGGATGAATTGTCATCTTAGGCAACTATGGAGGCCTAGGTTGTGTGTGTGTGTGTGTGTGTGTGAGAAAAAGAGCAAAAAGACAACAAATGAAAGAGAAAGAATGTGTGCATGCTGCTTTCTCGCTCTATTGTTTTCTTTCTTCTAGTTTGTATTGGACAGTATAGATTGTATCATGTTTCTCCTGTTTTAACTTTGTTTTTGTGAAAAACTGAAACCTTGTTTTAGTAAAGGGCTACAGAAATAATTATTGTGTGTGTGTGTGTGTGTGTGTGTGTGTGTTCGGGTAAGCCACCCCTAGCACCTTCAGCCCCGGTCCTTCACCCCCACTGCATACATCGACCGGTCAGCCAGCCAACCAGGCAGCAAGCCAGTTCGTCACTCAGTCAGCCAACCACCTCTGCTGTGCCTTATGCTGTGGGCTGGTGTTAGATCAGGAGGGTTTAGAGGCATCATGCACGTCGCCGTTACAAGCAGTGGACCATCTGCCGGTCGCAGGTTCAAATCACATAACTGTTAGCCTTGATTTCTGATCCGAAGATCAGAGACAAAGATAATCTGAGGAAGTTATGAGGATGATAACAGGGTATTTCCCACAGCCATATTTAAAGGAATACTTCACTGTTTTCAATTCTTGTAGGTTCATTTTTTTTCCTCCCCCGTCAGCCATTTGTCATAGCACCGGAAAATTCTACGTCTCCGCTACACACCTGGCGTGTCACCTGGTGTGTAGCGGAAAATAACACCATTTTGTTTTTTTTGTCTTTACAAACGGCGTATGACAAAAAAAAAAATCAATCAACTTAAGTTGAAGGATGTCAAAGTATCCTTTGAGCAAAAATATGAGCGTATGGGAAAACATATGGCAGCAGGTAAAGGCTAACGCTGAGCTATGATTGGCTACGTTTCATCGGCTCACGTGCTGGAACAACCAATCTGACACCGGGAGAAATGTCATCTGAGCCAGTGTCAATCATGCACTCGTCCAACATGTCCACAAGTCACAGACAGTGCCCCGCTGAGCGTTCTCGCTTGTCATGTTGGCATGCTAACGTCGTGCTTGTAATCCTCTGGGTGTCGTAAGAGGAGGGGCCAGTGATGGTAGCGGAAACACACGGCGGAGGGACAACCGGCGGTACAGCAGACTGTTAACCGAGAGCTCTGTTACTGCATTTTAGGATACGTCTTAGCTGACTCTGGTTACCAGACGAGTTGAGCTTTCCCATATATAAAGCGGTTACAGGGCCATACCAGGATTTTTGCACGTTTTGGCCTACTTATCGTATACTTTCTATTATTCTCAGCCCTTTTCCAAAGCATACCGGAGCTTTTTTAGATTTCTTACTGTACATTCAATTGTCACATCTTCTTACAATTAAACATCCAGTTGAGAAAGCCACCTTAAAACACCCCGCTCCCCTGGCTAGCATTTCTTTTGCCACGAGGAAGTCGTTGACGTCTGAATCTTGTTCGCAAAATGGTCCTTTTTCCTTTCCTTCCAGGCACTAGTTTCTGGTGGAGACGCACATTCTGTTGAGCGGGCGTCTTTAAATGTGCCGTGAAATATTGGGGACAAATTCTCAAATGAGTCCACCTTTCCCACTGTGCTGTCCCACAGCAAGACATAGCTTTTGATAAGGGCAACTTAAGGTTGGCTGTTTCAGGTCTCTGCAAGTGGATCTTCATCCTAACTGTGTAGCTAGGAGCAGGGGGCCGCCGCGGCGCAGCACCCGGGGACCAACTCCAGTTCATCTCGCCATGCCTTGCTCAGGGGCACAGGAAGGAGTACTACCCTAACATGCGTGTCTTTCTGATGGTGGGAGGAAAGCGGAGCACCCGGAGGGGAAACTCACCGCAGACACGGGGAGAACGTGCAAACTCCACACAGAGGACGACCCCCAAGGTTGGACAACCCCGGGGTTCGAACCCAGGACCTTCTTGCTGTGAGGCGACAGAGCTTAACCACTGTGCCACCGTGCCGCCCGAATGGGCTAAAAGTTGCAAAATCACCAGTATGGCCCTATAAAAACAGAATTCCAGATAGTTTTTAGGCGGTCACAGGTTGTGTACTTCACTGTTACGGAAAATTTCCCTGTGACCGACAATTTACCCGGCACAACTAAACCTGTCTGGTACCCAGGGAAGGTCGAAATCAAAACTTATTGCAAATGCTTTTTGACCCAAGTCTGCTGTACCTGGAAGTAGTATTTTGTTCTTCTGCTCAACTAAAAAGTGAGAGTACTAAACCAGGGAGCCTTTCTACTGTGCTAAATCATGACCTCAAGAGTCTAGTTCTCATCTCATCCACATCTGCCCTCCTACTTCTTCTTTAACACCCAGGTCTGAGTCTCAAAGCTCGGCTGTAATAAATCATCAGTGGCCCTCACCTGTTGGTGCTCTTCTTCAAGCTCTCGATGTCCAGCTTGCGGAAGAGGAAGCCCTCGTGGTGGGCGGTGTGCGCGGGCGGCTGAGGAACAGCAGGGGAGCTCTGGGCTGGGGCGGACCGGGAACGCCGCGTCGTCTCCCCGGGCTCTTTGGGTCGCGGGCGGCGCCTGGGTTTGGGCCTATCCCGGGCGCGAGGCCGGTCGGGACGGGAAGACTTTTCTGGCACGCCGTTAGGCAGGCGGGGAACCTCGCCGCGGGCCTGGTCATGGAGAGGAGGGTAGACGGACTAAGGACTAAGGAAGGTCCAGATCTTAACGAAAATGAGAAAACTGCAAATAAAAGTTGCTTTACCTGCGCCGCCTCTCTTTCCTGCAGCTGCTCCACTATGTCTGCCAGGGTGGCTCTCTTCTCCCTAAGGCCACACACACACACACACACATCATCAGAAATAGCGCCCTCTTTCTTTAAAAAAAAAGCAACTTTTTTTAGTAGTACGTATTAGCATAATGTGGAAAGTCGAAGTATTAATGGAGATCTGATTTGACTGCCCACCAGCCTGCAGTCCATATTCGCTGCCTTCACAGTCCACCATATAGCCTAACTTCTGAGTCTTAACTGAGAAGCCTTGCAGAAGATTTCCAGAAATGATACTTGAGTGTGACAAGGACATCAGCTATGATGAGATTTACCTAACAGCCTGCACAAGCCGTTTTGTACTCTATTTTTGTGGGGGGGGGGGAATTTCCCCCTCTTTTCTCCCTACTTGTACTTGGCCAATTACCCTATTTCCCGAGCCGTCCCAGTCTCTGCTCCACCCCCCTCTGCCGATCCGGGGAGGGCTGCAGACTACCACATGCCTCCTCCCATACATGTGGAGTCGCCAGCTGCTGCTTTTCACCTGACAGTGAGGAGTTTCACCAGGGGGGGGGGGCGTAGCATGTGGGAGGATCACGTTATTCCCCCTCCCTCCTGAACAGGCACCCTGACCGACCAGAGGAGGCAGATACCCACATCTGGCTTCCCACCCACAGACACGGCCAATTGTGCCTGTAGGGATGCCCGACCTAGCCGAAGGTTACACGGGATTCGAACCGGCGGTCCCCGTGTTGATAGGCAAGGGAATAGACCGCTACGCTGCCTGGATGCCCCGGCTATTTTGTACCGCCGAGCCATAGTTTGCATGCCTAGAAGCTTCCCATCTGCTCAGTCTCCATTTTGTCGTGCGACGGTTCACCGTGACATCCCGTTATTGAGCCAATTCCAATGTGCCTGTCCGCAACCTTGAAAAACAAAACCCTGTGCCGCCAACATCGACGGTGTGTCTCATGGGGCCTGCAGGCCTCTAGCTGAGGGTAGTGTGACCATGGTGGTATTAATTATCATCCCTAAACAGCCACATTTCAGAACACAATCACACTCCAAACACACACACAGGAGAACTTTAAACAATTGCCACGTTTTATGTTACAGGTGTGAATTCAAGTTTCAACATTACGCTGATCGTGTATCATTTTACACGAGCCTGTTCTCGGATTTGATCCCCGTTATCGCCACACATCATAAAAATCAGTACGTGTATCAGTACGTGTTGGCATGTCTGCAGGCATGCCAACACGCCCCCTGGCTCTGCTGAGTGACGGACGCTAAGCAGGTGTGGGCTTGGTTTGTCCTCGGGTTGGGAAACCTCCCAGGGAAACTCAGTCGCTGCCGGAAGGGGTGTTGGTGGGGCAGTTTTCCCTCTGGTCCTAGTGAAATACAAAATCCCAGTACCCAAGTGCAGTCATGGGGACACTGTGCTATAGGAGATTCCCTCCTTCAGATGAGACATTAAACTGAGGTCCTGACTGACTGTGGTCATTTAAGATCCCACAGCACTTACTGCAAAGAGTAGGGGGTCCCCCCGGTGTCCTGGCTGAATTCCCAATCTGGCTGTCTCCATCCAGCCACCTAATCATCCCCCGTGTGATTTGCTCCATGACTCCTATCCTGGCGGCACGGTGGCGCAGTGGTTAGTGCGGTCGCCTCACAGCAAGAAGGTCCTGGGTTCGAGCCCCGGGGTAGTCCAACCTTAGGGGTCGTCTCGGGTCATCCTCTGTGAGGCGTTTGCATGTTCTCCCCGTGTGGTTTCCTCCCACAGTCCAAAGACATGTAGGTCAGGTGAATCGGCCGTGCTAAATTATCCCTAGGTGCCCTGTGATGGCCCGGCAGTTTGTCCAGGGTGTCTCCCCGCCTGCCGCCCAGTGACTGCTGGGATAGGCTCCAGCATCCCCGCGGCACTGAGTAGGAGAAGTGGATTGGATAACGGTTGGAAATGGATTCCTCCCTCTCCACCTCAAACTGATGTGGGGTGAGCATTCTGGAGCAAAATGGCTGCCGTGCAGCACCCACCTGGGTGGCGCACGGTTGGTGGTTGAGGCGAGTTCCCCCCTCTTCCCTGTGAAGGGCTTTGGGTGTCTAGATAAAGCGCTATACAAATGTAATCCATTCCATTAAATGCAAAAAGGGAAGTGTTGTGTTGGTCTGACCCCAAGAGACCAGTCACCGCCTAAACGTCTTTCACTTCCCGTGTTAATTAAACGTTTCACACACTAGATAAGAAAGTGGGGAATGATAAGAAGGAGGGATGAAAGTGAAGAACGGGTTTTGGGTTTAATTCAAACTTGAGACAGAGTATGGTGTGACACCATGATAAGAGATCAACCTGGTCGAGCCATCAGGGAACCACCTTATGTTTGTGTAATTATACTTACGATACTTTCACCTCCTCGTGTTACGAAAGACGTGTTCAACTTCAGCAACCCACCAGGTCAAACTCCTTGTCCGAACAAACCTGCATCGGCACTTAACTATCTATAAGGCCACGCCTTACATTACACTGATTTTGTCTTGGGTAGTCCTAACCCTAACCCTAACCCCTAACCCTAACCCTATCAATACTCACCAGCTTATATTTCCAGTCCTGTGTTTTCACTAATGTTGGGAAGTGTGCTTGTAGTTTTTGTGCTCCGGATCCTCTGAACAATCTGCAATCAATGTTTCAGTAGCCCTCAAAAATTTTTTTTTAATGTATGATCAAAAATCACCTCGCTTCAGCTTGCAATTGTTTCAGCTGATCGTTTTCATTGTGCTTTTTTTTAATTTGTTCTATCTCTTGATTTTACCTTTGCTTGGTTTTATATTTAGATTTTTATCCATTTGCTGCTGTGCATCGTGTTGTATGCTCAGCACACCGACAAAAGAAGACTCCTGGCCTCACCATGTCTCCAAAGAAAGGTTGAATGAATAAAAATAAAAGGAACTTACTGGCTGAATAAAACACAATCTGATCCAGACTCAACTAAAACCAGTGCATTGCTCTCACCCTCCTCCTGAGCGTCTGTCTGACTGCTCCTTGTCGTGCTCGCTCGACTCCTGTCTCTCCAGCCGGTGCCTGTCTCGCTCTCTCCTCCGCCCCTCGTGTCCGCCCTGTCCCTCCTGCTCGCTGGACGTCTGTCTCTCCAGCGTCCTCCTCTCCCGCCTCTCTGCCTGTTCCCTCCACACCTCCTGCGGGAGCTCATCCCGCCGTGCCTGAATCAACTGCTCGCTGGACAGCTGCCGCTCTATCCTGCTGTGTTCCCTGTGGTAGATCTGGGTCTGTACCTGGGGCTCGGCATGGACCAGAGGGTCGGTCCAGGCCCCGCCCTGAGACGCCTTGCCGGGCTCCTGGAGGACCACCTCTGCCATCACGGCCACCTCACCTCTCTCAGTCCCTATATCGCCCATCATCGTCTCCTTCTCTCTCTCCCTTTCCCGGCCTTTCTCCAGCCGGCTGGCCACGAGCAGGGGCGTCACCACGTCGTCCAAGTGTCTGATCTTTGGTTGCCGTAGATATGGCGATGGTTTGACCTCCGCCTCCCTCGCTGCCTGCACCTGCTGGGTCACATTACTCACCGCCTTCGCCACCTGGTCCCTTGCCGTGCCAGCACTCTCTCTTGCCTGATTGGCCGAGACCAGCATGGCCGCCGTGGCAACTGAGGCGATGGAGGAAGGGGAGGGCTGGCACAGTCCTGCGGCCACCCCCACCACCGCGGCATGCCGTGCCTCCAAACCGTGACGGTAGCTGGTGCCGTTCATCACCGGCGTGTAGTTGGCGACCGTTGACCCCAGTCGGCGAGCCACGGATGAGGGGGAAGGGGAGGGGGTGGCCGGAGAGGGGGAGGGCGGGGAGCTGGCTTCGTTCTGCTCGTAGATAGTCTGTCTCATGACAGGGGACAGTGGAAGGCGTGGGAGGGTGGGAGGGTTTGGGGAGGCGTCTTGGGGGTCCAGGAAGACTTTACGCCCCAGCAAAGGGGTGGGGGGGAGTTTACTCTGCTCTGCCTTCAGCTTCTCCACCTGTGTACAAGAGAACAAAACTGAGCTCGACATTACAACCGCGAGGATTTTCCCCCATTTTCCATTCAAGCTACGATCCTGAAAATGCAAACCTACTGTTTGATACCTCCTATTGCCGGAGCATCCAAGACACCAGCTAATAAATATATATTCAAATCATGGACGCTTTGGTAACTGCTGCTCTAGTACTATCCCAATGTTCGTGCTGTAGTCTGATTTATCAGTGTTGGCAACCAGCATTGCAGTTAGTGACCCCTACAGGTGATGAAGTGCTTGTACAGCTGTGAGGTGAAAAATGGTGGTGGCCAACTCCTTGTTTGGGAGTTGTTTAATGGCGGGATTGTAAGGGTAACAGGGTATTGGATGTGCCATATTGGGAGAGGGGGGGAGAAAAATAAAATAAACTAAAGCTGAACGTACTGATAAATCAATTCTTCTAACTATCAACATAACTGAATCTTATAATAATAATGAATAATGATAATGTGATAATTCCTTTCACTTCCCCGTCCTACATGGACTTCAGAGGGCCAGTCTGGCTACAGAACAGCAAGACCTGGAAATAGAAAGCACTTTAGTGCCCCGTTCATGGACACTTTACCAGGAGGGCAGGTTGAACCCAGGTCCTCCAGGGTCCCTTCACATTCCCTCATGCGATGGTCAAATTACCAGCGATAAGATAATGGGCAACACATCATTTTCAAAGGATGTTGACCACGCGAAGGTACAAATGTCTCCCCGACACAAGGCACGGCTAAAAATGTGAGTTGTGCCGGTCTCAACTTTTTTTTTTTAATTTTTGCCCCCTTTTTCTCCCCAGTTGTATCCGGTCAGCCAATTACCCCACTCTTCCGATCTCTGCTCCACCCCCTCTGCTGGGCTGCAGACTAGCACATACCTCCTCTGATACATGGGGAGTCGCCAGCTGCTTCTTTTCACCTGACAGTGAGGAGTTTTGCCAGGGGGACGTAGCGCATGGGAGGATCACGCTATCCCCCCCCCCCCGCCACGAACAGGCACCCCAACCGACCAGAGGAGACGCTAATGCAGACACGGTCAACTGTGTCTGTGGGGACGCCTGACCAAGCCGGAGGTAACATGGGGATTCAAACATGGGGATTTCTCCACGTTGATCAGGGCTTGAGCAAAACGTGAAGGGATGATGCCGTGACGTGGTAGCTGACTACGCTTGACAGTTGTGTAGCTTTGTGATATTTAGTGTGACTGTAGCGCTACGCCACTATGTTAGCCAATGGGATTTCTCACATCAGAGCACGCGTGGACCTGACCAAAGTCTGGGTTACCGTGGTGAGTCGCCGTAGCGAGCTGAAGCGTTCCTCCCATGTGGCGGCGGCCTTCCGAAAGGCCTCGTGTCGACGAATCAGCTGCTCCACCTCATCCACGCTCCCGCCCAGCTCGTTGCTGTTGATGAACGGCTCCTGGGCTGTCAGCCATGCCTCCGCCACCACCGCCTCCTGGGCAAACTGGTGCACCTCCAGCACTGAGAGCAGAGGAGAGGAGAGGAGAAGAAAGGGAAGGAGAGATGGAGGAGAAAGGGAGAGAGGAGGAGAGAAGATAGAACTAAATGTGGTGTCAAACTTGGTTCTCTACAGAACATCATCAGACTAAAATAGACTTTTCTGTTTTGTTCTATTGGACTCTAGTCTCTCTCGCTTCTCCTGGATTGCCACCTTGCCATGGTACAGAAGGTTGCATGTACTAATGATCCCAAGAGCTGTGCTGTCCAGGGCTTGGCTCCTGGTAGGGTCACGCAAGGCGGATAGGTCAAGCGGGAGGTTCCAGACAAAGCGCGATCCAACAAAGACCTCAATGGTGGAACTGGCGGAAGACAATGCCAGTGAAGGTGGACGAAGGCTGCAACAGTGGGCGGTCCCCAATCGTCTGGAGGTCTTCTCCATGCCATTGGACTCTGGCCACCCCTTGGCAAGGACCTTGTGGTGACCGCAGGCACATCACCCACGCCATGTAAAAAGCTGTCATGCGCCGGCGTCCTCCCGCAAGGATAGCCACAAGGACCCAAGAGGGAGGACAGCCAGACTCGGCCCCGAGTGACCGCTGATGATGATGACTCCAGTCTCACGTTGTGCATCTCTATCCTTTTGTTTCTTCCATGCTCACCTTTTTATGTGACAAATATCATGGAAAAGCAGAATTTTGCATTTGCATTTCTAAGTTAGACTGACAAACGCTGTGTGAGATAAGGCAGACCGAGGATATTTATTATTATATTTTATATGCTGTAACGGTTACACTGCACACTTTTTTAACTTTTCACATCTCTTGTGTCTACATCTCTGTGTGCTTTCAGGCCTGTGTGTGTTTATGGGTGTGTGTGTGTGTGTGTGTGTGTGTGTGTGTGTGTGTGTGCACTCACACTGCTGTAGCACCTCCCAGTGCTTGTCCCACTTCTCAGACAGCTCATGTTGCTTAGCAACCACCTTGTCCAGCTTCTCCTTGATCTGACAACCCAAATCAGCAGTCACAATCACATCGGCACATCGTCAGAAACAGCAGTTTTACTTTTCAGATGTTTGGCTGCTTTTTGTTTATAAATGGAGTCTGAGATTCTTTTGCTTATCTATAAATCCGGAAATGGACTTGCTCCAGACTACACGAGTGACGTGTTGTATAGATACGTTCCTGGTAGAGCCCGCATAGCCACAGTCTCCTCCAAGCTAAGCCAGGTGATGAAGCAGCATTCTGCGTACTTGGTCCTAAACTGTGGAACTGTTGAACTATGAAAAACCCCTTCAATGGCAGCACTGACATGCCTACTCAAAACGCGTCTTTTTAAAGGGACATTTCACTGATTTTAAATCTTATTTCAACACAAGGGCTGCATCTCTGTGACTCACAAAACTTGTCAATGTCGTGTTCCCGTAGCCAGCTGCTCTCCTTAACTTATCTTTACTCCCTCCCTGCTCCCCTTACCTTACCTTTACTCCCTCTCTGCTCTCCTTACCTTATCGGTCCCATCTCATAGAGCACAAATGACTCAGTAGACAATCCCTCTATTAGTTTTAGATGAATCCAAAAACCCGGGTTCAAAACAGTTGATGGTTGGGGTTAACAATGTTGAGGTATAACTGAGTTTGGATATGGACCCTAGTTTGGGTCAGCATCGAGTCTGTGTAGCGATGGAGTGTGTTGGAAGAGGATGAAGGTCCAGATCAAGATGTTGGGGCTAAACCCCGAGGTAGGTGAAGGGGTGAAGGGTTTGTTTTGTCTTGTCATACCTCCTCAGCGGCAGGGTTTCTAGCAGCTAGTAGGGTCTTTCCCATCTCGATACACTCCAGGACACCCCGGCTCCGGGCCTCCACCTCGCTCTTTAGACTCTGGTGATAGTTCATTAGCACCTCCACTGATGACACGTCCCTGTACCAGTGATGACGATAACAATAATAATGACAATAATAATAATATCATCATAATGCATTTTATTTACAACACAGTTTCTGCTGATAAACAAATTTCAAAATGCTACAAGTTTGACAGTAATTTAAAAGTGATGCAAAACTACAGAATACAATAGCAAACAGCCCCCAGTCAAAAACAATAATAATCTTATCCATCCATTTATCATCAGTAATTGTCTAATGCTGGAGTCTACCTCATGATACTGGACAGGTTTCCAGTCTATCTCAGGGTACACACACACACTTTATAGTCTCAATTTCCCATATAAACGCCACAAAGATGGACCAGGATCAAACCGAGGACCCTTTTATTGTGACGCCACAGTGCAAACCACTACCCCACCCACCCTGCCTTCACAATCAGCCCACCAAACACCACCATCACGTCTGTTCATTTCTGAGTCATACACATTGCTATCAAGCTATTTTGGGGGATTATTTTACAACATGTACCGGATCCAAACTTGGATGAGGAATCCAATCTGATGCCCCGTGGACTGGTCCTGGCGCACCAGGTTCAGGCTTTCATGGTATTAATGACTTACAGCCTGCTTAAAGTGGCAGTAAGCGATCCTGTTCCGCCCAAAAGCCTCGTCACTGTTCAAACCGATGGACCGCAAGTAGCGACCAACAGAGACGCTGGCTTGCACAGAACTCTCCGGATAGGCTGATGAGGAGCAGGTACAGAAAAACGTCCTGTCTCTGTTTACAGTGTCGAGGGCAGCCACAGAGAGCGGATTTATTTTCTCTCAGTGCCTCTACTTACTTGATAGCTGTCAGGGTGCAGAAAGATGTTCGACCAGATATTATAAAAAGTGTTCTAAATTTAAGTCGCAGCTTGCCACTTTAAGTTCAGCCCTTCTGATTGTTTGCTAATTACATGCATTAAATAATAAACGATGAATAACGGTGTTTTTCAACATTACTTGGAACCCAAACTCAAACTAGCGACTGAGGAATACAACCAGACAGCGCTGAACCTATTGGGTCCGGTTCATGTCCATAGGTCAAACCTACGGTACTTATAATGCACATTCAAATGACCAGAAATACAACATGTCTTCATAACTGAGTTTGAATTGAGATGTATCAGTGATTATTTTGCCAATTAGGTGAACTGCAAATATCGGTGTTTCCAAAAAAACTTGGACCCGGAGTCTGACAATAACTCTACCCAGCCCAACGAGTCCAATAAACCTGACAGGTGTAAAGATCACTGTCTAGCACACAACCCCCGTGTATGTGGTACTTCAAGCACCTTGGTTTATCTGTGAGGTCGACACAGACTTTGTTTCCTTCCACAAATCCAGTTCTGCTGGGTGAGTACCTGGGCTTCTCTCCCGCCCCTATCTGGCAGATGATGGAGTCCATCCACATGATCTGATCTCGGACCATGCCGAAGAACCTCAGCTTGTCCGTGGCAGTGGTGATCTGCACCCGGCACTCCTCGCAGGAAGTCAGCAGATCCTTCCAAGACTGCATCACTTCGTGTTCGTGGCAGGCGATGGTCTCTGCCTTCTCACCGGCGTAGACGGTCCGCAGCTGAGCTGCGCTCTCCTGTAGCTGGCGTACCTGGAGGAAATTATTCAAAATAAAAACAAACGAAAAACCCAGAAAGTTGAATCAGTTCATCTGGCCACCACGTTTGATGAGAGAAATGTTTCATCCCACATCTAAGTGACTTCTTCGGTCTCAACTGACTGCAGGTCTCCCCACCCTTATACACAGCACAGCACGCATCAAGACAAAAAAGAAAAAAGGAAAAGGTTTTAAAAAAAGGTATATAAAGAGGCAAACATAAGGCAGAACAAGAAAAGGGAACAAAAGTCAAAAAAAGAGCAGAGCGAAAGGGATTTATTTTGCATAGGCGCAACAAACGCAGCTGCTGCTGTGGACGCCAGGGTCCACAGGTACGTGGTCTACCGCTACCACAGACCCAGCACAGCTGGGGTTATACAACAGCGGTTTCATGTCTGAACTCGAGGTGCAAGCGAGACAAAAACTGATGCAACCTGGGAGTCAGAGTCAGGTTTTAATATGAAGACACAGGATTACAAATGCTAACAGCTGACCACACAACACTGACACAGTAAGGCATCCTAACATAGAAGAAGCTCAACTTCCATCTTTTCATTGCTTGCCAAGTTATTTGGCATGTGCAAGGAAATGGGTGGGGCATTCAACATAAAAGTCATTTAAGGGCGTCCTGGTGGCGTGGTGGTCTAGTCTGTTGCCTACCAACATGGGGATCACTGGTTCGAATCCCCGTGTTACCTCCGGCTTGGTCGGGCGTCCCTACAGACACAAGTGGCCATGTCAAGCTGAATGTGGGTATGTGTCCTGGTCACGGCACTAGCGCCTCCTCTGGTCGGTCGGGGCGCCTGTTCGGGTGAAAAGAAGCGGCTGGTGGCTCCACATGTATCGGAGGAGGCATGTGGTAGTCTGCAGCCCTCCCCGGATCGGCAGAGGGGGTGGAGCAGCGACCGGGACGGCTCGGAAGAGTGGGGTAATTGGCCAAGTACAATTGGGGAGGAAATAAGGGGAAAAATTGAAGAAGAAGAAAAAACCCAAAATAAAATAAAAAGTAACTTAAAGGACATAAACACAATGTTCTTGGGCAAAACAAAAACAACAAAACCCATGTATGTAAATTATCTACAAAAATAACCTAAAATAACCAGATACTGACATAACAATAAAACAACATAATAATATAACGTAACAAAAACAATAACATAACATGATGACATGACAGCACAACAAGGTCACTCAAAGAAAGTTGAATCAGTTCATCTGGACACAACGTTTATTAGACGCCTTTCATCACTCAGACCAAATGGATCTCCCAATAAACATGGTATCCAGATGAACTGATTCAACTTTCTTTTATTTTCTTACCTGGTTTATTGAGCATGCATAAAGACACAAAAAGGTAACGTAATGTAACATTACACAACATAACATGACATGACACAACGCAATAACGTAACATAGCATCAACATAATATAACTAGAGGTACTATGCGTAAAATCATCATCGTTGCTACGAGCAACCAATCATTGCAAAACTAATGATGCTATACAATCACCCCAACTCAAAACCTATGAATGTAACAACAGGTAGGAATATGGGTGTGTGTCTGAATGTGAAACAGGCTATTAATGGAAAAGAGACGGCATGCTTCCCTAAGGAAGTAACTGATAAAAATGGCTAATTTAGCGTTGACCTTGCTCACTAGGGGACAAACGTGCCAGCACAATAGCAAGAAAAAGCACCATTACAGAGCTGCGATTACCGAGGGAGTGTTTGCACCGATCTTTCATGGTGTGTGTGTGTGCACTGTGTGCGTGCATGTGAGGCAACCGTGAAACGGAAGCCACGTTGGGATTAACTTTGCACTGACGCTGTGACGGGTTGTCAGTAATCCTTGTACCTGTGTGACCAGCTGCTGGATGTCTTGTTCGAAGCTGTGCATGAGCCTCTGCAGGGTGCTTGTGTTGGCAGTGCCACCCTGGCGAGCTTGCACCTCCGGCAACCTCCGATGTTTATCCTCGATCTGGGCCAAAACCTGGAGGGAGAGAGAGAGAGAGAGAGAGAGAGAGATGGAATTTACATATGTGTGTGTAATAATAATCATCATTACTTTATATAGCGCTTTACTAGACACCCAAAGAGCTTCACATTGAAGGGGGAAACTCACTTCAACCACCGCCAATGTGCAGCACCACCTACCTGGGTGATGCACGGCAGCCATTTTGCGCCAGAACGCTCACCGCACATCGGCTTAAGGTGGAGAGGGAGGAATCATTAAGCTCGTTACATGGGGGGGATGTTTAGGTCGCCAGACGGAGAGAGCCAGGTTGGGAATTTTGCCAGGACACCGGGGAACCCCCTACTCTTTGTGTTAAGGGCCGTGGGAGCTTTAATTACCACAGTGAGTCAGGACCTCGGTTTAACGTCTCATCTGAAGGACGGCCTCTCCTACAGCACAGTGTCCCCATCACTACACTGGGGCATTGGGATTTGATATTTGTTGTTTTTATTAGGACCAGAGAGAAGACTGCTCCCTACTGACCCACTAACACCACTTCCGGCAGCAACTCAGTTTTTCCCTGAAGGTCTCCCATCCAAGTACTGGCCAAGTGTGTGTGTGTGTGTCAGCAAGAATGAGAGAGACAGAGTTCATGTCTTTAGTGATAGGTTAGGTTACTTGTTTTGCAGCTATTCAATAATAAAGGGCACCACGTGGAACAATTCATCTGTTTGTTTAGTAGCCTGGACCTGGACGCTATCAGGCTAAGATACAACACGCTATGCCTGCATCAGTGTATTACGCTGGGCAAACAGCCCAAAAACGAAATAGTGCAACACTGCTCACTTTGCTGTAACCTTGGCTGAATCTGGAGGTTTGCAGGTTGGGTCGGGTATGGGTGGTTAATTAATGCATATTTTAGCGGGTCGGGCAGTGCAGATCTCATCACAGGCCGGGTGGGTGTGGGTATTAAAAAAACCCTGAGCCATGCATCATTACTGTGTAGTATCGCACAATTTGCGTTGATTAGTGTGTTGTCTTATTCGCTGTGTTATGTCCGTACTATGCATGGCTCTTAATTGCCCCTCGTGGACAAATTAAGTTTTCTGAAAACGAACTTGTCATGTCAAAGCTTTCACATATCGTAACATGTCTCATATCATTATACCACACTGTGCTGTAGTGCACAGTAGGTACTGTGTCTTATAAAAGACCACCAAACCAGGTTGTTGTTTTTTTTGGACCCCCCCTCCCCCCTTTTCTCCCCAATTGTATCCATCCGACCAATTACCCCACTCTTCTTGAGCCATCCCGGTCACTGCTCCACCCCCTCTGCCGACTACCTACTACAGTGAGGAGTTTCGCCAGGGGGACGTAGGACATGGATCACGCTATTCCCCCCAGTTCCCCCTCCCTCCTGAACAGGCGCCCCGACTGGCCAGAGGAGGCGCTAGTGCAGCGATCAGGACACATACCCACATCCGGCTTTCCACCCGCAGTTGTGTCTGTAGGGACACCCGACCAGGCCGAACGTAACAGAAGGATTTGAATCGGCGATCTCCGTGTTGGTAGGCAATGGAATAGACCGCCACGCCTCCCGGACGCCCCCCAAACCAGATTAAGGCTGTCAACCAGATTAAGGCTGTATGCCATGTGGCTATTTGTTTTTGAAATGATTAAAACCACCTCTCTCTGGTGTTAATTGTGGATATGGACATAATAGAGCAGAATCTAATGTTACAGAACAGAATAAAGTAGAATTCTTAACCTATCAAACACATGCATTTTAGTTCATTGTATTTTATTCTTTTTCGCTCTTCTCTCACGCTCTCTCTTTTCTGTCTCTCTCTCTAACCTACGTGTGCATTCAAGGACACAGAGTTGTGTTACGCTGGATTCAGCTGAGCAGTGCAAGCTGCATTTCCCACAGGAGAACCCGCCGCACCATATCGTAATAAATCACACGGCGTTGCACTGTATCACGCCAAACCATGTCACATCGTACAGTTTCAAACAAACATCTGTTCTCAGCTTAATTTTGCTGTCAGCTCAGCTAGATGAGAGTAGATCCATTCTGCAGGCAGAGTGTGATTTGCCCACCGAGAGACTTGGCGGCGGGATGAGGAAGTAAAGCACAGTATACAGAGGAAGAGGTTGGAAAAGAAGAAGTGGGATAGTCAGAGAGACGAAGAAAGTAGACAGGGGCACAAGGAGACGCAGCATAAAGCGAAGAGAGAGGTGGCGAAGGCAAAGGAAAAGGAGTATGGTGAGTTGTATGAGAGGTTGGACACTAAGGAAGGAGAAAAGGACTTGTACCGATTGGCTAGACAGAGGGAGCGAGCTGGGAAGGATATGCAGCAGGTTAGGGTGATGAAGGACAGAGATGGAAAGGTGCTGACAAGCGAGGAGAGTGTGCTGAGAAGGTGGAAGGAATACTTTGAGGGGTTGATGAATGAAGAAAATGAGAGAGAGAGAAGGTTGGATGATGTAGGGACAGTGAATCAGGAAGTTCAGCGGATTAGCAAGGAGGAAGTGAGGGCAGCTATGAAGAGGATGAAGAATGGAAAGGCAGCTGGTCCTGATGGCATACCTGTGGAGGCATGGAGGTGTTTAGGAGAGATGGCAGTGGGGGTTTTAACTAGATTGTTTAACACAATCCTGGAAAGTGAGAGGATGCCTGAGGAGTGGAGAAGAAGCGTACTGGTACCGATTTTCAAGAACAAGGGCGATGTGCAGAACTGTAGCAACTACAGAGGCATAAAGTTGATCAGCCACAGCATGAAGATATGGGAAAGAGTAATAATAGAAGCTAGGTTAAGAGGAGAGGTGATGATCAGCAGCAGCAGTATGGTTACATGCCATGAAAGAGCACCACAGATGTGATGTTTGCTTTGAGAATGTTGATGGAGAAGTATAGAGGAGGTCAGAAGGAGGTACATTGTGTCTTTGTAGATTTAGAGAAAGCATACGACAGAGAGCCGAGAGAGGAGGTGTGGTATTGTATGAGGAAGTTGGGAGTGGCAGAGAAGTATATAGGAGTGGTGCAAGATATGTATGAGGGCAGTGTGACAGTGGTGAGGTGTGTGGTTGGAGTGACAGATGGGTTCAAGGTGGAGGTGGGATTACATCAAGGATCGGCTCTGAGCCCTGTCTTGTTTTCAATGGTGATGGACAGGTTGACAGACGAGCTCAGGCAGGAGTCTCCATGGACTATGACGTTTGCAGATGAAATTGTGATCTGTAGTGAGAGTAGGGTGCAGGTTGAGGAGAGCCTGGAGAGGTGGAGGTATGCACTGGAGAGAAGAGGAATGAAAGTCAGTAGGAGCAAGACGGAATACCTATGTGTGAATGAGAGGGAGGACAGCAGAATGGTGAGGATGAAAGGAGCAGAGGTGACGAAGGTGGATGACTTTAAATACTTGGGGTCAACTGTTAAAAGGTATTGGGGAGTGCAGAAGAGAGGTGAAGAAGAGAGTGCAGGCAGGGTGGAGTGGGTGGAGAAGAGTGCCAGGAGTGATGTGTGACAGAAGGGTACCAGCAAGAGTTAAAGGGAAGGTTTACAAGATGGTAGTGAGACCAGCTATGTTATATGGTTTGGAGACAGTGACACTGATGAAAAGACAGGAGGTGGAGCTGGAGGTGGCAGAGTTGAAGATGATAAGATTTTCATTGGGAGTGACGAAGAAGGACAGGATTAGGAATGAGTATATTAGAGGGACAGCTCAGGTTGGACGGTTTGGAGACAAAGCAAGAGAGGCAAGATTGAGATGGTTTGGACATGTGTGGAGGAGAGATGCTGGGTATATTGGGAGAAGGATGCCGAATATGGAGCTGCCAGGGAAGAGGAGAAGAGGAAGGCCAAAGAGGAGGTTTATGGATGTGTTGAGGGAGGAGATGCAAGTGGCTGGTGTGGCAGAGGAAGACGCAGAAGACAGGAAGAGATGGAAATGGATGATCCGCTGTGGCGCCACCGAACGGGAGCAGTCAAAAGTAACAGTAGTAGTGTGATTTGGCCATTGATTGAGATAAGGACAATTTGGAGCGGCTTATTTGGGTCACAAGGAGCAGCTGTGTGTGAGTGAGTGTGTGTGTGCATATGTATGTGTGTGTGGTGTGACAGCCAGCGGTGTCGGATGTCTGCAGACTGCATGAAGATCTGGAGCATGAGGAAGTTGACTGGGAAGAATTGGCCTGTTTATTTTTGCTTTGAGTTTTTAATAAATTTGAGTTGGACCACACACCAGAACTCTGCTTCACGTTTGTCCTTTTGGGGGAATGATTAACCCTAGTCTATTTCCATACTCAATTAAAGGATAATTCCGTTTTTTTCCCCTTATTTCCATAGTTTTTGCCATTGTGCGTATCAGTTATGACATAGTTTTACTCGCCGGCTTCATTTTGGAGATTTCGGACACGGTACCACTGTGGGTCCTAGGAGGACATGCCCGAGGAAAATCAAAGAGAAGGTTCATTGATGGTTTTGTTCATGTGTAATCAGTACTGAGAAGTAATGTAGTAGACTGAAGCAACAGAGTCCTCACTGTGTAATGTAGTGATGGAGAAACTGGTGTTCTCGTGCTCACCGAGTCTTTCCCACAGAGTCTACACATAGTGGAGTTTGTGTTGTAGGACGTTAATTACGTCATCGGAAACGTAGCTCAGTCGAGAGAATGAGGCTGCGTCTTTAAAGTAGATTAAAGTATTAGAGACTCTGCTAGGCTGGAGTCTCTCAGCCGCCAACAAAAAAGGTGAAAAAAGGTGGGAAGATGGCGGCGCGAACTCACGTTTGCAGCGGCTTCACCAAGTACCAACTATGCAGAGTCTTTGTCCATGTCTACAGGTTGTGTCATCATGTGAAGTTTTTGTTTTGATCTTCAATTTCTTTTTCATTTAAGGGCTGGGAGAGCTGGTGATGGATCGGCTGGGAGAGCTGGTGCTGGATCAGCTGAGACAGCTTGGTCTGCTGCATCTTGTGGCCCCAGGGTCCACGGTCCTGCTGGCGATGGCCTCGCCTAGCGTCGACTGTGCAGTATTTTTGTCTGCATCTGCATTTGTGTCATTGTGCGGAGTGCGGGGGATGTGTATCGGAGGTGTCTGGCTGGGAGAGCTGGTGTTGGATCGGCTGAGGGAGCCTGGTCTGTGGCGTCCGGGGGGCCCAAGGACCACGGCCCTGCCTGGAGCTGCCCCCGAAGAGGAAGCACTGAGGGCGGTCTGACAGGACACGGAAGCGGGGCAGGCTAAGCTAACTGCTAGCCCATGCAGACCGGCAGTTCCGACAGTCATCCTGGCTGGCGTTCTCTGGACAGTGACATTTTTGGACTTTGTTGCACTGAATGGACTGTGTCGTTATCTGTTTGTGCTTTGTTTTTTCTCCTTTGTTCTCTCTGTTTTTGTATGCCTTTGGTGGCGTCGTTATTTGGACATTTTGGATATGTGTTTTCATCTTTTGTGTTGCGCTGATGTGGGCTGAGTGAAATGAAATTTCGTTTCTTTTGTGCATGCAAATACACGATAGCAACGACAATAAACTGTTCCTGATTCCTCATTCCTGAAAAACAAAACAAAACAAAACAAACTCAGTTTCGCTGCCGCTCCAGAGATGCAGAAACCACTAGGGAACAACTGCAGGTGTTTTTCATGGGCTACCCCCTGTCGCGGAAAGTCGGATATAAGGTTGAAAATCGACGAGCTGTCTCTTTAAGTGTTGCAGGGGACCGGAGCTGATTCCTGAAAACGGGCGGAAAGTAAGGTGACGTCCATGACACACAGGCACATCCTGTTCAATCCTATGGATCATTTAGTCTCTAAGTCACCTGCATGTCTTTGAACTGTGGGACCGGATCACCCACAGGAAACACTCGCAGACATGAGGAGGACATGCAAACTGTAGGCAGAAAGTCTGCGACCCGACCCGGGACACTGTAACTGCAAGGCAACAGTGCTAACCATGCCATCTCGCTTTAAGGAAAATGTTTTGCCGTCATTATGGTGGACGTCATGTCACTCTTGAACGTTACCTGACGGTACAGAAGCAAATATTTGAAATACGTCTAATATTGGCCAGAAATATGTAATTTTTCTGCTTACAGTCAAGTTCTGACTAGATTTGGCCATTCCTACATTACCCAGAGTTCATTTTGAATGCTGCTTTCTGAGGTCTCTCACCCCCCAGTTCATCCTTTTGCTCCTGCTTGTATAAATACAACAGCCCCCCCCCCCCCCAAATATCACAAAATATGTCCTCCTCTATCACTTCTTCTACTCTTACATCTAATACTGGCCATTTTTGCATTTTATTTTTTAAAATTTTGGCCCACTTTTTCTCCCAGATTGTACCCGGCCAGTTACCCCACTCTTCCGAGCTGTCTCAATCTCTGCCCCCCCCCCCCGAACTGGGGAGGGCTGCAGACTACCACATACTTCCTCCGATACATGCGGAGTTGCCAGCCACTTCTTTTCACCTGACAGTGAGGAATGTCGTAGCGCGTGGGAGGATCATGTTATTCCCCCCAGTTGCCCCCCCCACCCCGAACAGGTGCCCTGACTGACCAGAGGAGGCGCTAGTGTAACGACCAGGACACATACCTACATCCAGCTTCCTATGCAGACACAGCCAATTGTGTCTGTAGGGGCGCCCAACCAAGCCAGAGGTAACACGGGGATTCGAGCCGCCGACCCCTGTGTTGGTAGGCAACAGAATAGACTGCCATGCCACCCGGGTGCCACTTTTTTGTGTTTTAGTTTTTAAAATTAACAGTCTAATTGAAGGATTCTGTAGCGTATTATCACCAACATTTCCTGACTGAAGTTGGCCTCCTGCCCCTGCTTTGTTCTTGTGCCCTCTCCACTGAGGTGTGACGGGGATTTCAATCTAATGACATCACAAGCTATTTGTTACCTTGATTCCCAACTGATGATGTCATTGGCGGGGAAATTTTGGACCTATCCACAGTGTTTCCCTGCAGACACAGAGTGACTAGAAAGCAATGCTGCCATCCTATAGTGAGTATTACTGAGGACCGATATACATCCAGATAAATTTGTAAAACGGTGAAATTTCCCTTTAACCGAATCTTTAATTGATCTTTATAACGAACCTCTCTGCAGTCGGAGAAGAATTTGTGTAGCTGGTGTGAGGCAGCCAACATCTGAGCCCTGGTCTCCATCAGTTCCAGCAGGTCCGCCCAGGCCTCGTTCACACCGTCCTTCCACTCAGCAATGGTGGCGGCCTCAGCGTGGCCGTAATCGATCAGCTCATCGACCATCTGGTTGACGGCAGTCACCCGCTCCTGACCCACGCTGCCCGTCTCTGAGGCAAACTCTGTGAATTTCTCCTGCAGCACCTGCACAGGGAGCAGGAAGGAAGGATGGAAGGAAGGGAGCCGGAGGGGCGGTGGGGAAGGGGAACGTAAGCGGGGAGACCGAGGGAGGGAGAAGGGGGAGTTTGGGTTCAGAGAGTAGGAAAAAGGAGAAAAGATTCAGATTCAGACAACTTTATATTTACCCCAGAAGGGCAATTCCGTTTTACAATATACCCAGACCATACACAAACTCATAGACAAGTAGCAATCATCGGTATGTCAGAGACAACAGACAGATCAGTACATGGGCAAGCGATGCACACTGTCGCCCTCGCTTGGCCATGCATGCAGACTCACACGAGGACCAGGCGAAGGGTAAAAAGTCATATAAGTTCAAATAAATAAATAAATGACGCATCCTAGGATGCATTGCACGTTACATTCCCCCACTACAGTCAGTGAACGTACAGGCCCACAAGCCGTGTGGAACACAGACAAGGTCTAAACCAACTATTGTGGTCTAAAACAATAAGAGCATTTATTTTAAATGACTACTCTCAGCATTTAACAGCCGGATAGCAGGAGGAATGAAGGACCTAGAAGAGCGATTCGTTTACCTAGGGGGCGCTTTATAGCGCCGGCCTGAGGGCATTACAGTGACTCCACTGGACAGGACGTGGGTCAGATCAGACTGGCTAACAATTCCGCTTGCTTTCTGGGCCACATGTTTCTCCCAGAGGGAGCACAGGTCTCTCTGCTGGACTCCCATTATCCTGAACCATACTGTTTAGTCTGTCCCTGTCCTTCACAGTCGACCCGTTAAACCGACACAGAGGAAACAGTTAAGACTTTCAATAGAAGACTGGTAGAGAATACAGTTTTTATTTGGGTCTTTCTCAAAAGGACCTCCTCAAGAGTGACGACGCCAGCTTGTGTTGCTTGGAGCACGTCAGATCGATTTGATTTCTCATCAACGGGAACTGGGCGAAAATGGGACGGGACTTTATTATTTTCACTCCTTCCAGTACTTGTGTTTTTATCTTTTTAAGAATGTCAGGTCAGCTACTGACACTGTCATGACAGCACAGGACGTAGTACGTAGGTGGAAGGAAGAGCTGGTAGGGACGCTCACAGAAGAAGGGCCATTAAATAACGCTACGCTGGATAACATTAGCCGTTTTTTTTTAATGCAGCCTCAAAGCCCACTAAAATTTACGTCAGCAAATAAGCAAAGGTATTATAATGGCAAAACTGACAGCAACACAATCAGTCAAGAGCTCTTGGTGCAGTGAAAGGCATCCCTATGTGCAGACAGTAGGAGAGCTGAAAGGCAGGCGGATCACAAATCATGTTTAGATTTTAAAAGGAGTAATTTGCACTACAACAGACACCCTGCAAAAAAAAGCTTCAGTATTGCTGAAATAGTCTAAAATTACTAGTTATGCTAGATAAAATAGCAGTCTATGAATATACACAATGGATTGCACAGCCCTGGTATGAATGTAGACACTTCTCTCTCAGTATTTTCAACATGATCTCTGTATAGTATATATGCTGTAGGGATAACACACATAGTATATAATCTATACGTTGTGGGGACAATGCTCCATTATCAGCCATAATACTGAGCAGTGTGCTCGTCGCTGGCAGACAATCCGTGAATGTGAAAATCTAATTCCTGGTTCGCAAATAGACTACATTGTATGAAAAAATGTACTACACGTACTACTGTAAGAAAATACTACATACAGTGTTATAATGTTGTGTTGTTTGCATTTTCTTAACAATGCAGCCTATTGGTGAACCAGGAAGTAAGTTTTCACATTCACGGAATAGTTGCCAGTAGGGCTGTGCGACATGACCAAATTCTCATATCACGATATAGTATATCGTCATATCGCAAAGCCCTGGTTGCCAGTGACGTCACCAGTGAACACCATTTTGGAGGCGTTTCAGGGACATATAGAATACTGCTCAGTATTATGACTGCTAATGGAGCATTACCCCTAAAACATAGGTGATATATAGACAGAGGTAATGTCAAAAATCATGATTTAATCACTTCTCCCATATTCCTGGACAACTATCCACAGAGGCCCACTTCATATGCATAAAAGTGATGTACCATTAAAAAGAAAAAGAAGAAGAAAAAAGTGTCTCCACGCTGTATATCCATCTGCAGCTTACCGTGACGTGCTCAAAGTCCTGGCCCAGTTCTGGTGAACTGGCCACCACCTCCCTCTGGGCGATCCACTGCTCCAACTCATCCACCTCCCTGTTGAGCTGGTAGAGCCAGTACTGCTGCTCCAGACGGCTCTTCCTCTCCTCCACCAGGTCCTTCAGAGACACGTACAGACGGTCGATCTGCGACTGACGCTTGCTGATCTGCTCGCTGGGGTGGGGGGTTGAAAGAGAGCTCATGTTTGGGAGAGAAGGACTTGGGGGGGGGGGGGGGGGGGGTTATAGTACTCCAGTATGGAACTGGGGCCTCCTGTATCAATCGTTACTATGGGCAAATTTGTTCGTACACACCCATGGAATTTTTTAGATTGTCTGACAGTCAGTAGCAAAGCATGATGGTTATTTGTAATTCCTTCCTCCTAACATCTATTGTCTACCTCTTGCAACGAGGACTCACCCAGGCCTGCAAAGACATCAGTATTAGCCAATCGGTGTGTAAATTCAGGGGTTGTCCAGGCACTACACTGATCTCTGAGACAAACTTCAGGGCTAAAAAATCCCGTGGGTGTGTACGCACAAATTTGCCCATAGTAACGATTGATACATGAGGCCCCAGTGTGTTAGTGTGTGCTGTATGATTGTATACATATACATCTATTGGTAAGTGTGAATGTGTGTATGAATGTGTTATACGCCCGTGTGGTATCTGTGTGAAGTGGGAGCTCACCAGTCCGGATGTCCCATCTCCAGCAGCTGCCGACACTGCTGTGACAGCAGGCCGATGGTTTCGGCGTAGTCCTCGATGGCCTGCTCCAGCACCAGGTGCTTCTTCAGCAGCTGGAGCGTGCTTGGTTCATCCTGTCAGGGCCAGGTAAAAAGACTGAGACAAAACACACTCGGTCCCATCTGTGACCCCCTACAAGCACACTGCTTTCCTGTGTCTCCCCCACTCTTCCTCTGTTTCTTTTAGTCCTCCTCCACTCCAAATAGACACTTAGGATGAATGGATGACCCTGCTTAGTGTTCTCTATCGAAGAAAATGAGACACACACACACAAAACGTATGACCCTATACTTGTGGGGACCCCTCATCGACTAAATTCATTCCCTTGTCCTTAACCCTAACTTTAACCTAACCCTAATTCTAACCTTAACCCTAAACCCAAGTCCTCACCCTAAAATAGACCCCAGAAAGTTGAATCAGTTCATCTGGACACAGTGTTTGTTGAGAGAAACGTTTCATCACTCATCTAAGTGACCTCTTCAGTCTCACCCGACTGCAGGCATCCCCACCCTTATAAACAACACAGTGACTGCAGGTGTCCCCACCCTTATAAACAATACAGTGACTGCAGGTGTCCCCACCCTTACAAACAATACAGTGACTGCAGGTACCCCCACCCTTATAAACAATACAGTGACTGCAGGTATCCCCACCCTTATAAACAATACAGTGACATAACGACTGAAACCAACGATCAGTTTCATATGCAAATATGGGCGTGACCATTAACTAGAGTTTCAATGGCCATGTGTACTATTCACAGAGGATTTGGAAATAGTTGCGATCATAGCATTGTAAGAATATGACAGATGTACTCTTAGCCCCTCCCCGCCAGTTCAAGGATGGTCGTTCCCTCTTCACATAGATGGCCTCTTTGACTTCCCGTTCAAACCAGCGTTCCTCCCTATCAAGGATGGTCACATCCTCATCCCTGAAAGAGTGGCCACTGGCCTGTAGATGGTGAAGACTGTGGAGTCCTGATCTGACGTGTTAGCTCTCCTGTCTTGTGCCGTCCTCTTGGCCAGCGTCTGTTTGGTTTCCCTGATGTACAATCCTCCTGGCACTTAACAGCATACCCTACATTGCTCTGTTTGTGCCAGTGGACCTGATCCTTGGGGATGACCAACTTCTGGCGGAGTGTATTTTAGGGTTTGAAAGCAACTGAGGTGCGGTGTTTGGAAAATATGCGTCTCAGCTTTTCCGAACTCCCGCCGCATATGGAATCACCACTGGTGCTGAAGCAGCTGTTGTCCTTCTCCTGTCTTCGATTGGCTGGTGCACTGTTTGAAAGTCTTCCTGGCTTTGACAGTCGCCCAGTTAGGATAACCACACTTTAAAAAAAAACTATTTTCTTTGGATTTCCTCCCCTTTTGCATCCGGCCAATCACCCCACTCTTCCGAGCCGTCCCGGTCGCTGCTCCACCCCCTCTGCTGATCCGGGGAGGTCTGCAAACTACCACATGCCTCCTCCGATACAAGTGGCGTCGCCAGCCGCTTCTTTTCATCTGGCAGTGACGAGTTTCGCCAGGGGGACATAGCACGTGGGAGGATCACGCTATTCCCCCCAGTTCCCCCTCCTCAGCAGGCGCCCTGAACGACCAGAGGAGGTGCTTGTGCAGCGACCAGGACACATACCACATCCGGCTTCCCACATGCAGACACGGCCAATTGTGTCTGTAGGGACACCCGAACAAGGCGGAGGTAACATGGGGATTTGAACCAGCGATCCCCGTGTTGGTAGGCAATGGAATAGACCGCCACGCCACCTGGACGCCCCACACCCATATTTCTTAATGTGAAGTACAATGACTGAAGACACCGCTTCAGGAACAGACACACTTGGTCAGTGCTAAGGGTGGGGTCTTCCTGTAATTTTGTACTGACTAACTCCACTGCTTCATCAACAGGAACGCACGTGAAGAGAGATGTAACATCATAAGAGACCACTGTTTCATCCGCCTCCACAATGACGTCCACCCGTCCATCCATTATCCAAACCCTTATCTTGCCCTTAGGGTTGCAAGATGCTGGAGCCTATCCCAGCAGTTACTGGGTGGCAGGCGGGAGACACCCTGGACAGGCCGCCAGTGATGATGTCCATCATGATCCATAATGATGTCCTTCACCTTAGTCACTTAGATGAGTGACGAAACGTTTCTCCCACCAAACGTTGTGTGCAGATGAACTGATTCAACTTTCTGGGATGTCCTTACCTGGATTATTGAGCATGCATCAAGACCTAGAATAGACCCTTTCCCTCATGGGAACCCATAAAATGTCTCCATAAGGTACGTGGTGTCAGGTTTTTATATCCCAATAGGGAACAAAACCTGGTGTACACACACACACACACACACACGCTCACCTTGCCCATCTCCTCGTTCATCATGTGTAGCTCCTGCTCGCTGAGCCAGGCCTCCACCTCAGCCATGTCGAAGTAGTACTGCTGGGCCTGGTACATAGCGTCTAGGACCAGCTGCCTCCTCTCTGTCTCGGCCCAGAGCAGCGCCCACAGGTGGGCCAGCTGCTCCTGTCCAGCCCTGACATAGTCCGCCTCGGGGCTACGGATGGAGGCGATGATGCTGGCCCTCTCCAACACGTCCTCTATCCTGGCCCTGTGGCCCTGCAGCTCTCTCTGGAGGGTCTGCGGGACAGACCGTGCAGAGGGTTAGAGTTAGAGAGTTTGTCTGACTATGTAAGTAGAACAAAAAGTAAAAATCCCAGAAACAAAACCCTCCCTTTACAAATGTACTCCCAGCAATGTTAAGCGATGTTACTGTAAAGTATAGTCTATTTTTATATTCCTGTTTGAAGATATTTTATTAGTAAAAGAGCCGACAGTAGGCTGCTGTCTTTCAGTAAAGTAAATCCAATAAAACAGAAAAGTTAGCTGTTTTACATCACTACACTTACAAGTGTACATATGTCAATTAGCTGGTCATAAAAAATGAATAGTAAAAAGTTTAACTTTGCATAAAGTGAACAATCAATCACTTAAAAGCACTTTTTGTAATCAGCCTGTACAGATATGATCACGATAAGCGATTCCCACTGTATGTAAAAAGTAGAAAGGAGGGATGGATGAAGGGTTGCTTTTTCCCCTATTTAGTCTTTCTTTAAGACAGCGAGACAGACAGACAGAAAGACTGACCAAAAGATGGACATTGTAAATATAATGGGACTTTATGGTGATTTTAAAGCCTTCGGGGACTTGAGGTCTCATGTTGTCGGTCTTCAGACCCACTACAGTTTAATAACCCGCAACCATAAACTAAATCACTAGTCGGTCAATGACAGTTTTTACAGCGGTCCTCCTTTCCCACCTGGTTCTTCTTCATAAGCTGCTGGACCGCCTGCAGGCTGGAACCATGCTCCTGACTAGTAGCCATAGGGAGGCGCTCCTGGACCCACAACTGCAAAAAACAAAAACAAACCACAAGACAGTGTCAATGTTTAATTCCCTCATTCTATAAACCCACTTAAATCAGCCAAAAGATGGTGGGTGGTGTTGTCTCTGTGTGTGTGTGTGTGTGGGGGGGGGGGCTGACCTGAAGGCATTGGGGAATGATAATATACAAATCCCAGTTCCAATGAAGTTGGGACGTTGTGTAAAACGCGAATAAAAACAGAATACAATGATTTGCAAATCCTTTTCCACCTATATTCAATTGAATACACTACAAAGACAAGATATTTAATGTTCAAACTGATAAACTTTTTTTTTGTTGCAAATGTTCACTCATTTTGAATTTGATGCCTGCAACACGTTCCAAAGAAGCTGGGACAGGGGCTACAAAAGACTGGGAAAGCTGAGGAATGCTCAACAAACACCTGTCTGGAACATTCCACAGGTGAACAGGTTAACTGGAAACAGGCGAGTGTCCTGATTGGGTATAAAAGGAGCATCCCCGAAAGGCTCAATCGTTCACAAGCAAGGATGGGGCGAGGTTCACCACTTTGTGAACAACTGCGTGAGCAAATAGTCCAACAGTTTAAGAACAGCGTTTCTCAACGTACAGTTGCAAGGAATTTAGGGATTTCCTCATCTACAGTCCATAATATCATCACAAGATTCAGAGAATCCGGAGAAATCTCTGCACGTAAGCAGTAAGGCCGAAAACTAACATGTCAAGTTTTGACATGATTTATCTTGGTTTCATTTTTTTTTTTACATCACAAAAACCTGCCATTTTACCAGTGTTTCGCATCAGTGTGTGCATACGAGTGTGTCTGTGCGTATCATGCATCTATGTGCACCTTGTTGTATTTCTAAACGACATTTGATTCACTGGAAACAGCAGGAAGCCGTTTTATCAGAAAACACGGAAACACAAACATAGGACGGACTGGGCCTTGCTCTACTCACAATCTCGTCCTCCAGGTCCCGCCCCACTTGGTGCACTTCTTTCGAGGCCAGCAGGATGCGTCGCCTCTCCTTCAGGGGCTCGATCAGGCGCACCATCCTGGACTCTACAGCCACTTGTCGCTCGGCAACCGTTTCCTTAATCTGCGCCTGCTGGGGCATGGAGGCTGCCTGCACCTGGAGCTCCCCCACCTCCTTGTACCACTGCTCCATCTGGGACTCCATTGTCTGGGGGGAGGAGGTGCACAGCAGGGGGTAAGGGGGAGGGAGAGAGGAAGGAAGGATGAGAGGGTTAAGAGTCGAACTGAGCATGGGCAGACAGAGTGAGAGAGAGAGATATGGGGGGGGGGAGCATGGGAGGTACATTCAGGTCAAGGATGGAGTGAACGGTTGTGGCGGAAGAGAGAAAAAAAGATGGGATGACGAGGAAAAAGAAGGTAATGGGAGCGGCTTGTTGTTTTTGGCCAGACTTCAACACTGATGGAATCAAGAGGATTTTACATCAGCAGGCATGCGACTATTTCACATGAGGAGGAAGTTCAGAGCTGGAACTCGTCTATTTAAATTGTTCCCTTAATTTTAGCTGCTATTCTTTTAAATCTGGCTCTTATTTTTTTTTAAATTCTTATGTCCCTTTTTCTGTAGCTTTTTGTTGAGCTCTTTGTGAACTCTGTTTTGAAGTGGTGCTGTATGAAAATATCTATCTATCTATCTATCTATCTATCTATCTATCTATCTATCTATCTATCTATCTATCTAGCTATCTAGCTATCTATCTATCTATCTATCTATCTATCTATCTACGTATCTATCTATCTATCTACGTATCTATCTATCTATCTACGTATCTATCTATCTATCTATCTATCTATCTATCTATCTATCTATCTATCTATCTATCTATCCATCCATCTATCTATCTATTGTCCAGTCATCCATCTATCTGTATGTATGCACGTATCTACCTATGTATCAACCTAAACAGGATTCTTAATAATGAATAATAAAACTAATTTAAAACCGCCCCCCCAAAATATTAAAATATATTTTATCTTTATATATTTAGTTAATATAGCTAGAGAGGCAAGACTGAGATGTTTGGACATGTGTGGAGGCGAGATGCTGGGTATATTGGGGGAAGGATGCTGACGACGGAGTTGCCAAGGACAAGAAAAAGAGACACACTGGTGGTGGCTGAAGTGTTACCCCCTTCAATGTGAAGCGCTTTGGCTGTCTTGAAAAGCGCTGTATAAATGTAATTATTATTATTATTATCATTATCATTAAAGGCCAAAGAGGAGGTTTATGGATGTGGTGAGGGAGGACGTGCAGGTGGCTGGTGTGACAGGGGAAGATGCAGAGGACAGGAAGAGATGGAAAGGGATGATCCGCTGTGGCGCCCCCTAACGGGAGCAGCTGGACGTCGCAGCAGTAGTATATATCTAATTAATATATTTATTTATACCAATATATTAATATTTAATTAATATTAAATTATATAAAACATTGGTGGCACGGTGGCTCAGTGGTTAGCACGGTGGCCTCGCAGCAAAAAGGTCCTGGGTTCGAGCCCCGGGGTAGTCCAACCTTGGGGGTCGTCCCAGGTCATCCTGTGTGGGGTTTGCATGTTCTCCCCGTGTCTGCGTGGGTTTCCTCTCACAGTCCAAAGACATGTAGGTCAGGTGAATCGGCCATGCTAAATCGCCCCTAGGTATGTGGGGGGGGGGGGCGTGTGTGATGGCCTGGCAGTCTGTCCAGGGTGTCTCCCCACCTGCCACCCAATGGCTGCTGGGATAGGCTTTAGCATCCCCGCAACCCTGAGAGCAGGATAATGGATCGGATACTGGATGGATGGATAAAATATTCTAAAATAAAATGAAACAGGATCCTTCTTCTTCTTCTTCTTAATAATAGTAGTAGTAAGAGTGGCGGTAGTAGCTGCATTATTGTTGATATTATCATTATTCCAATTAATAGTGATGTGCTGTTGTGGTTATTATTATTTTGGTATTAACATTTATGTCACAGTTCCTAACAGGGCTTGTTTAACAGTTTCGTTACAGATACGCCGAGCAAACTGAACACAGCACATGGCAACACGTATGAAAAGCAACCGCCTCACAGCCAGCAGAGAGACATGAGGTGGGAGGCAGAATGAGGACAGATGCTCCCCTCTGGATTGACATGTTCTTCCACATTCATCTACTCTGGAAAAAAAAAATCCACTGACTGCCTTAAAAAGCTTTTCGACAGCCACAAAATCCCCCGTCCCGTTTCTTTATGGTCAGTTCAGTTTCTTGCTGCTTGCTAATTCTCTCCATCAGCAGTCCAGAGCTTAACACAACACCGGTAGGGAGACTGAACTGAGACAGAAAGATGTACCACTGAGGGCACACTAACGCACTCCTGCAGGACTCCCAAAAGGAAAAAAAAAAGAAACCATCTGGAAACGCTTTATAATGGGCAGCTGTAAAGTGATTAACAAACGAGTGATAGGGCACGTATAAGCGCTTACAACACACTTCTTAAATTTAACAGATGGCTTGAAATCTTAGTAACTGCCTTATCAATATCCATCCATTATACAAGCTGCTTATCCCAACTGGGGTCATGGGATGCTGGAGCCTATCCCAGCAGTCACTGGGCCGCCAGGCCATCACAGGGCCGACACATTCACACCTAGGGACAATTTAGTGCGGCTGATTCACCTGACCTACATGTCTTTGGACTGTGGGAGGAAACCGGAGCACCCGGAGGAAACTCACGCAGACACGGGGAGAACATGCAAACCCCACACAGAGGATGACCTGGGACGACCCCCAAGGTTGGACTACCCCGGGGCTCGAACCGGGGACCTTCTTGCTGTGAGGCGACTGCGCTAACCAGTGTGCCACCGAACCACCCCTGAAGGGCCCGAGCTGGATTCAAACCCAGGCCACTGTGGTAAGGACTCAGCCTTATGTGGTACACGCTTTGGAATATTGTATCTAGTGTCTTCTTCCTGTTTTTACACAACTTAACCTCTTCCTAATAGCACTTATCAAACTACACTGTCTAGACTCCCCATTCAAACCAGCACTCCTCCCTATCAAGGATGATCACATCCTCTTCCCTGAAAGAGTGGTCACTGGCCTGTAGGGGAGTGTAGACTGTGGAGTCCTGGCCTGTAGATGGTGTAGACTGTGGAGTCCTGGCCTGTAGATGGTGTAGACTGTGGAGTCCTGGCCTGTAGATGGTGTAGACTGTGGAGTCCTGGCCTTGAGATGTTAGCTCCTCTGTGCTGTGTCATCCTCTTGGTTTAGTTTCCCTGATTTATAAGTCACGCCAAGGATGAGGATGTGCACATCCTTGATAGGGAGGAACGCTGGTTTGAACAGGGAGTCAAAGAGGCCATCTATGTAAAGAGGAAATGACCATCCCTGAACTGAGGGGGGCTAAGAGTACATCTGCCACCATCTTACAATGCTGCGATCGCAACTATTCCCCAATCCTCTGTGAGTAGTACACATGACCACTGTAACTCTAGTTAATGGTCACGCCCATATTTACATATGAAACAAGCATGTTATCAGAGTTTATAATCCCCCTTGTTTATTAATGACGATTTACTCATTATAAAGCATGACCGTCGTGGTTGTTGTTGTCGTTTTCCGTCTGCATGTGGCAATATTAGCAGTGTTGAGTCAGACATGTTTGGCTGTCAATGCTGTCGACACAGTGCAACATGATAATTAATGCTAACAGCTAGCCAACGCTAACAGGCGCTGAAAGAGCCTAGAAGAAAAGCGTGCCAGTAAGCTGTACTGTGCATGCACTTAATAGGAAATTAATTTAGCTGTCAGTTATAATTAAAATTAATTTTGTCTCACATATAGACACAAACAGGGCAAAATGATGTCATACCAGGCCTTCCATCAAATATGTGTTGTCAGTAATGGCAACTCTCTGTCTGCTCGTCTGCAGAGCTCTCATAAAAGATGACTACGATGCGAGTTTTTCAGAACGGTATACAACAGGGCTGGCCATAAACAGTACTTTCAGTCCATCGGTAGACAGGGAAGCTCAGATGAAGAGGAGTAAACGGGGAAGGACGGGAGAAAAGAAAGGAAAGGGGAAATTAAAACGGTTGAAGAGACAACAGTGGACAGACATGAGAGACGCGTAGTGAAGTGTAAGTTACTGTACCCCTTTGCCAGGATGGATGCTGGGAGATGGAGTTTTTGGATTGGTGCTAGGATGATGTGGTAAAGCAGTGTGCTAATGGTGGCCTGCAAAAGGAAGCGCAAGCATCATGCTGTGGGAGATGAGAATGAGAGATGTCTGGTGAAACGATGCAATAATGAAAGCAGCGGGACTCCCAGCTTGGCCCCCGGCTCTCCGCTGGCTGAGGAAAACGGTTTCATTCCAAAAGCTGATTTACGCAATTTCAATAGTGTGCCGCCTTCCGTAATACAATACACACTGTGATGAAATCAAAGCCCATAATCGATTTGAAATGAATTATTTTCATTAAAACTCATCAACTGGGCGTCTGGGTGGCGTGGCGGTCAATACCGTTGCCTACCAACACAGGGATCTCTGGTTCGAATCCCCGTGTTGCCTCTGGCTTGGCCGGGCATCCCTACAGACACAATTGGCCATGTCTGCGGGTGGGAAGCCGGATGCGGGTATGTCTTCTGGTCGCTGCACTAGCGCCTCCTCTGGTCAGTTGGGGCGCCTGTTCAGGGGGGAGGGGGAACTGGGGGGAATAGCGTGCTCCTCCCACGCGCTACGTCCCCCTGGTGAAACTCCTCACTGTCAGGTGAAAAGAAGCGGCTGGCGACTCCACATGTATCGGAGGAGGCACGTGGTAGTCTGCAGCCATCTCCGGATCGGCAGAGGGGGTGGAGCAGTGAGCGGGCCGGCTCGGAAGAGTGGGGTAATTGGCCGGATATGGGCGCCCGGGTAGCGTAGCGGTCTATTCCCTCGCTTACCAACACGGGGGTCGGCGGTTCAAATCTCAGTGTTACCTCCGGCTGGGCCGGGCGTCCCTACAGACACAATTGGCCGTGTCTGCAGGCGGGAAGTCAGATGTGGGTATTTGTCCTGGTCGCTGCACTAGCGCCTCCTCTGGTCAGTCAGGGTGCCCCCCCGGATCGGCAGAGAGGGGGTGGAGCGGCAACCGGGATGGCTCAAAAAGAGCGGGGTAATTAGCCAGATTCAATTGGGGAGCAAAATTGGAAAAAAGAAAAGAAAATAAATAATTGGCCGGATACAATTGGGGGAAAAAAAGGGGGGGGGAAACCTCCATCAATTTATATTCTTTTAGGCCGCTCTGATGGCTGAGCGGAATAAACTGCTGTTCTTGCTTTCCGCTCGTCATGTGGTTGGGAGGTTCGTATCCCAGACTTGCCGTAACCGGTCACGGCCAGAGCGTCCACGGGGTAAGGCCTTCATTAGGCCACCCTTAACCGAGGGATAGTGGGTGTAGATCGGTGTAGTGTTCAGGAACTCGTCGTTCTCCAGCGACCCCTCTGGCCCACCCGGGCGCCTGCAGCCAAGCAACTGAAAGCATTCTCCCTACGCCTCCTTCGCGGCCTGAAGGTGATGCAACCCATGAGAGGCTTCAGCGTGTAAAACAGCGAGAGCAGACGACACGAGTTTGAAGGAAGCTGGTGTTACGACTATGTCCTTCCTGTGGAAACGAGAGCCAGGGGAGTTATTCCACAAGAGCTCCGGCCATATGCCATTGGGTTAATTGGGTGGGATAAGGGGAAAAACTAGAAATAAATTTATATTATAAAAGGAAACAATCACATTTTTCAACATTATCTCTCTCTCGATATACATAATTTACATATATATATACACATACATATACACCTATACATATATACACACACACACACACACACACTGACACTCACATATACAAACATACACAATATAAATACCAACTGTAGTGTTTAAAGACATATAGAGCATTTTGGAATAAAACCGTTCAGTTAAAGCTTAAAGGCAATGGCAGTAGTGCAGAATGGCTGACCGTGTTCTGAAAAAAACCAACACAAAAACCACTTACACAAATAAAACAATTCAATTATGAAAACAGAACTGCATGCCTGGCACACACCGCACTTCTCTCCAGATGAACGAAACGCTGAAAGCGAAGTGCGTCAAACAAATGGGAAATGTGGCTGGCGATGCTCGAACACGACGCTGTGGCTCAAGCGTTAATGTCTTGGGGTACTGACAAACTGACAAGAGACCAGGACGTCTACGGGTACTGACAAACTGACATGAGACCAGGACGTCTTGGGGTACTGACAAACTAACAAGAGACCAGGACATCTTGGGGTACTGACAAACTGACAAAAGACCAGGATGTCTTGGGGTACTGACAAACTGACAAAAGACCAGGATGTCTTGGGGTACTGACAAACTGACATGAGACCAGGACGTCTTGAGATACTGACAAACTGACAAGAGACCAGGACGTCTAGGGGTACTGACAAACTGACAAGAGACCAGGACGTCTAGGGGTACTGACAAACTGACATGAGACCAGGACGTCTTGGGGTACTGACAAACTGACAAGAGACCAGGATGTCTTGGGGTACTGACAAACTGACATGAGACCAGGATGTCTTGGGGTACTGACAAACTGACATGAGACCAGGACGTCTTGAGATACTGACAAACTGACAAAAGACCAGGACGTCTAGGGGTACTGACAAACTGACAAGAGACCAGGATGTCTTGGGGTACTGACAAACTGACATGAGACCAGGACGTCTTGGGGTACTGACAAACTGACATGAGACCAGGACGTCTTGAGATACTGACAAACTGACACGAGACCAGGGCATCTTGGGATACTGACAAACTGACATGAGACCAGGGCATCTTGGGGTACTGACAAACTGACATGAGACCAGGACATCCAGGGGTACTGACAAACTGACATGAAAGGCCTTTATGCTTCAGCCAAATGTCATGGAAAGAATTACTTGGGAAATGTGACGTATCAGTAGATCATCTCGTTCCATCTGGATCTAAAGCAAATTTTGTTTTTTTTAATTCTTCCCCTTTTTCTCCCCAACTGACTGTACTTGGCCAACTACCCTATTTTGTGAGCTGTCCCGGTCTCTGCTCCATCCCCTCTGCTGATCCGGGGAGGGCTGCAGACTACCACATGTCTCTCCCATACATGTGGAGTCGCCAGCCGCTTCTTTTCACCTGACAGTGAGGAGTTTCACCAGGGGGAGGTAGCACGTGGGAGGATCGCGCTATTCCTCCCAGTCCCCCCCCCCCCTAAACAGACTCCCTGACCAACCAGAGGAGGCGCTAGTGCAGCGACCAAGACACATACCCACATCCGGCTTCCCACCCGCAGACACAGCCAACTGTGTCTGTAGGGACACCCGACCAAGCCGGAGGCAACACGGGGATTTGAACCGGCGATCCCTGTGTTGGTAGACTGCTAAGCTACCCAGATGCCCCCAAAGTGAATTTTTAACAAGCTTTCCAGAACTGACGGCTGAGCTAGAAGGGTTTTACAGGGGAGCTCTATGGTTTTAATGTGTTTCCTCATCGAGGCCGAACGGTTCTGAACGCGGGAAAAACCCAATGACACTTCTAGCAGTGCACAATTTGGTGTGGCATGGCTCCAAACTGGGCCCATTTCTGGGTTTTCGTCAACGTTTGATAACTGTGCTGAATGCAGCCAAACCCTGCCAGTGGGCGGGGCTTAATGATTTCAGTATTTAATGACTGGTTTTACAGTCTCGTCACATATGGTGACGCCACATCTGTTATGGCGCTGATATCCTACAGGGTTATTACTACATCCTGCCCCGATCCTACAGCGTTGTTATCACATCCTGCCCTGATCCTACAGTGCAGGCCCAAATCACGACAAGCAGCTGTCTTTTTCAATCCAAAAACCGAATAAAAATGTATGAATCTGTGTCATGGTCATTGGGGAATGCAGCAACACTGGCGTTGACTGACCAGATGTCAACAACGCCAGTGTCCCATGTGCATTACGTGAACACACACTATTGCATGGCGTCATTTGTTTTTTTTGTGGAACTTCTTGGTCCTGAAGCTCCAACGCTGATGAAAATACAAACGATAACCATGCACACTGCTGCTTGCTGGCACGGCGTGGTGACTAGCAGCCATACTGCAGCCTCAGCACCATGATGGAGAAAAGACTATATGGAAGCAAAGCCGGCCGGTCAGGAATGAAAATGCTGCGTGAAAACGTTGCATATGTGCTTGCTCTATCTAGCCTGCATGAGTAACAGTTATAAAACACACAGGAGCCCTTAACTTCATATTTCATTCATTCATTCATTCACAACTGGATATTTGCTTCTGGCTTTGCACCGGATGCCCAACAAAATGCATTTTCACGCACACTCAACGGCAAAGCCTCTCATGCAGAGTCAAAATAACTAGTCATGTTTATGACAGCAGGGGCACCTGTAGCTTCTTCAGCTGCTTGTTGATGGACGTCAGGTCCTGTCCCTGGTCCACGAAGGCCAGCTGCCCAACCAGCTGGTCCAGCCTCTGGTCCAGGCTGGCGTAACTCTGGACCAGCAGATCGGCCTTGTTGGCCTCAAAGAGCTGGCGGGCCTTGGCCTGCGTGGTGCTCTCCAGGTCCTGCCAGCACTCCCGGATCTCCCCGAGTTTCTTCCGCACCACCGGGCTCAGCTCCGGCTTCTCCTGGATAAGCTGCTGGCCCTCCTGGATGGGGGGGGGGGATGCAAAAAAGAGCCAAATTAGTAAAAATATTTATAATAATCATGATGGTGTTTACTAATAATGATGACTAACAACAAGAATAATACTACTTCTATTTTTATTATTATTCTACTACTACTCTTCTACTAACAATAATCATAGTAACAATAATAATAATAATGATAAGAGTAATAATAGTAAGCAGTTATCATTACTAATATGATTACTAATCATATTCCTTATCATATATCAGCAAAAATAATAAACATTAGAGGTTGGTGATTATAATTATCCTTAGTAATACTAATACTAGTAATCAGAATCAGATTCTGATTATTATTCTAGTACTACTCTACTACTAACAATAATTATAGTAATAATAGTTATAATAATAATAATAATAGTAAGTGGTTATCATTGCTAATATGATTACTAATCATATTACTTATATATCAGAAAATTAATCATCCTTAGAAGTTGGTGATTATAATTAACTTTAGTAATACTAATACTAGTAATTATGACCACAGTAATAGCAACAATGACTTAAGCAATATTTTATATATATATATAAAATCCAGTGAGTCAAGTAAATTCTTTATGAGACAGTACAGGCCTGTTTCATGGCATAAGTAATGATCAGCTGTCAATAAAGCTCCTCTGGAAAGGACATACCATTTACTGCATCGTCATGCACATCACGTGCACAACGTCCAATGGGGAAGGGAAAGGTGCGACATTCAAAATTTTACTTTTTTTATTTAGTTTTTTTTTATTGTCCCTTGCATTCTGTTATTACCTTCCAAATGTCTGACATGTAAGGGAAGGCCTGATGTTAATGTTGGACAATAACCTATTTGTCTTTTGATATCTCTCTTGCTGGATGAGAACTCATTTGTTTCTTTGTTGTTGGAAATAATTTCAAAATATTAATAAAGATATTGCTGAAAAAAATAGAAAAGGGGGTTAAATTCTTGTAAGCTAAATCACAAGCTGAAGAGCCAGCCAAGTCTTGAAATATATCATGTTTTCATCTTTCAATTTCAACCCAACTGCTGTTCCTCAGCTGAAGCAAAACTCGGTCTCATGGCAGAGCAACGTTCTGGCCGACACGATCAGACGCCGGAGCGCCGGATTAGGAAGTGCTGCCGCTGGTGTTTGTGTGCACGTTTGCATGAGTGTGTGAAGAGATTAAAGCTCTCCATATTCCAACACTCGCTCCTTTCCCCACCCCCTCTCTCTTTCTTCACCCCTCTTTTTCTTTCCGTATCTCTCCCCCCTTCTGTACACTGTCCCATTCTGCCTCCCCAACCCCTCCCATTCCTCACATACACCTCCTCCCTCCTATGTTGCTGCCCCTCCCCCACAGAAACCGACCCCTATCCAATTGTAATTCAGCCTCTGTCAGATGCCGTGTGTGTGTGTGTGTGTGTGTGTGTGTGTGTGTGTGTGTGTGTGTGTGTGTGTGTGTGTGTGTACACGTTGGAGAGTGTCGTATGGGCAAGAGCGAGAGAACAAAGAGACAGCATCTCTGTATGTTTGTTTGTGTGGGACCCTATTTGAGTGAAAGTGCAACAAAAAAAGAAAGCGTATGCATGCATGTGCATGGAGAGACTGTGTGAGTGTGTGTGTGTGTGTCTGTGTCTTTGTGCAAATAAAACAAATTTCAATATTTTTGAGATCTTGCATAGATCGAACAGAATGAACAGTTTTGGACCCAAAACCGACCCCTGGGGTACACCACAAGTAATAGCCATGCATAACGATTTACGTTCACCTATCTTTACAAACTACTGCCTGTTACTTGCATGATAATCCTAATTTGATGATCTGCCAATTAATTATTTTGCTCATTTAATAAAACATGGAATAGCTGATTCGAACAATAACTGTATTGACACAGTAGATGTGAATTGATGGATTACACATTTAGCTATTAGCTAAAATGTTGTAAATACATCAGAGCTATTTGGAGGAAGCTAATGCTGCGTTCCAGAAAACTCGGCAATCGAGATTACTAGAAAAAGCCCAATGGAACACCGCTCAAGGTCAGGGCAAATCCATCTACCCAGACTGCATGGAGAAGCAGTTGTCTGATGTCACACAACAATGGCAGCACCCATGGAGGTGCACAGTGTTAATGGTAAACCATCAACTAAGGTGATGTAAGTATATCTGCCTGTATTTAATTACAATAATAAATATAGTAAAACCTGTTCTGCATGTAAATTGATGTCAAAATATGTAGACAGTGTCATTAAGTAGCTGGATATGGTAAACAATCTCTGAAAGTTACCTCTGTACAAATGTTACTCCTGTATATGCAAGGAGGCCGCACTGCTGAAAATTCAATTGCTTATACTCTTGCCAGTAAAAAAACCAGTTTGTGACGCTCAGCCATGTTTTTGGTTTACGCTTGGCATCATGCACCTGGAACACTTGGAGGACGGAAACTGGAAATTCCAACTGGGAAATTCAGGCCTCGGACTTTGAATGGAACGCCGCATAAAAAAACATACAGAGGGACACGCCTACGAGCTGTTAACACTGGCAACTTAGCGACATGTCACCTTGTTTCGGAACACAGCTTGAGGTCTGCGTACATCCAGTTTCTCTCTCTCTAAACGCTCTTTCCAGTCATCCTTCACTACCATGTTTAAAACCTCACCACACACACACACAAACACAAAATAACAGCATGTAGATGTAGTACAAAACCATTAATTATACAAACCCCAATTCCAATCAAGTTGGGACGTTGTGTAAAACGTAAATAAAAACAGAATACAATGATTTGCAAATCCTTTTCAATCTATATTCAGTTGAATACACTACAAAGACAAGATATTTAATGTTCAAAGTGATAAACTTTATTGTTTTGTTGCAAATATTCACTCATTTTGAATTCGATGCCTTCAACACGTTCCAAAGAAGCTGGGACAGGGGCATGTTCACCACTGTGTTACACCACCTTTCCTTTTAACAACGCTCAATAAGCGTTTGGGAACTGAGGACACTAATTGTTGAAGCTTTGTAGGTGGAATTCTTTCCCATTCTTGCTTGATGTACGACTTCAGTTGCTCAACAGTCCAGGGTCTCCGTTGTCGTATTTTGCGCTTCATAATGCGCCACACATTTTCAATGGGAGACAGGTCTGGACTGCAGGCAGGCCAGTCCAGTACCCGCACTCTTTTACTACGAAGCCCCGCTGTTGTACCATGTGCAGAATGTGGCTTGGCATTGTCTTGCTGAAATAAGCAGGGACGTCCCTGGAAAAGCCGTCGCTTGGATGGCAGCATATGTTGCTCCAAAACCTGTATGTACCTTTCAGCATTAATGGTGCCTTCACAGATGTGCAAGTTACCCATGATGCCATGGGCACTAACACCCCCCATACCATCACACATGCTGGCTTTTGAACTTTGCTCTGATAACAATCTGGATGGTCCTTTTCCTCTTTAGCCCGGAGGACACGACGTCCATGATTTCCAAAAACAATGTGAAATGTGGACTCGTGAGACCACAGCACACTTGTCCACTTTGCATCAGTCCATCTCAGATGAGCTCGGGCCAGAGAAGCCGGCGGCGTTTCTGGGTGGTGTTGATATCTGGCTTTGGCTTTGCATGGTAGAGTTTTAACTTGCACTTGTAGATGTAGCGACCAACTGTGTTAACTGACGATGGTTTTCCCAAGTGCTCCTGAGCCCACGTGGTCATATCCTTTACACAATGATGTCGGTTTTTAATGCAGTGCCGCCTGAGGGATCGAAGGTCACGGGCATTCAGTGTTGGTTTTGGGCCTTGCCACTTACGTGCAGAGATTTCTCCGGATTCTCTGAATCTTGTGATGATATTATGGACTGTAGATGATGAAATCCCTAAATTCCTTGCAGTTGTACGTTCAGAAACGTTGTTCTTAAACTGTTGGACTATTTGCTCACGCAATTGTTCACAAAGTGGTGAACCTCACCCCATCCTTGCTTGTGAACGACTGAGCCTTTTGGGGTTGCGCCTTTTATACCCAATCATGACACTCCCCTGTTTCCAATTCACCTGTTCACCTGTGGAATGTTCCAGACAGGTGTTTTTCGAGCATTCCTCAACTTTCCCAGTCTTTTGTAGCCCCTGTCCCAGCTTCTTTCGTAGCCCCCGTCCCAGCTTCTTTGGAACGTGTTGCAGGCATCAAATTCAAAATGAGTGAATATTTGCAACAAAAAAAACAATAAAGTTGATCAGTTTGAACATTAAATATCTTGTCTTTGTAGTGTATTCAATTGAATGTAGGTGGAAAAGGATTTGCAAATCATTGTATTCTGTTTTTATTCACGTTTTACACAACGTCCCAACTTCATTGGAATTGGGGTTTGTGTGTAAAAAAAGAAAGACACAAAAATGCTGCATGCTGTACAGTAGCCTACACTATGCTGTTAAGTGTCCAGTAAGGCTTCCTTCCTTGTCGGCAGGTTACATTAGTTTTCATTATGCTGTAACATTTCCTGTTTCTGGTTTGCAGCTAACGCCCACAAGTACGACGCTGGATGGATGAGTGAGTGAGTGAGTGAGTGACTGAAACCCACCGTCCTCTCTGGCGAGTGGGAGGGCTGTGTGGGCTTGTTGTAGCTTCACCTGTGGGTATAGACTCGATACTCTGAGATATTCGACAGTTCAGAGAGGACAAAATATTCCACTGGTGGAAGATTCAGAATCTTCAGAGATGGTACTGAGAAACTGCCTCTGCCAACCCGGGTGCTGAAATAACACCTTTATTGTTGAAATATAGAACAAAATCTGCCAAACGCAACCAGGATGCTTACTTTCTGAAAATTAAAGGCACATCAAACGTTCTGACTTAATCATAGCAAAAAAATGACCACCATGTACCAGCGTGGTTGGAAATAGTTGTCCCCCCTCCCTTCACGTTCTCGGCTATTATTTCGTTTGGTTGGAATGTTGATTATTACAGTATAGAGTTATTTTATTAATTACCCAGAGAGTTGAAGACGGTAAGATTTTCGTTGGGAGTGACGAAGAAGAGCAAGATTAGGAACGAGTATGTTAGAGGGACAGCTCAGGTTGGACAGTTTTGGAGACAAAGCAAGAGAGGCAAGACTGAGATGGTTTGGAGGAGAGATACTGGGTATACTGGGAGAAGGATGCTGAATATGGAGCTGCCAGGGAAGAGGAGAAGAGGAAGGCCAAAGAGGAGGTTTATGGATGTGGTGAGGGAGGACATGCAGGTGGCTGGTGTGACAGAGGAAGATGCAGAGGACAGGAAGAGATGGAAACGGATGATCCGCTGTGGCGAGCCCTAACGGGAGCAGCCAAAAGTAGTGGTAGTAGTAGTAGCAGTGGTGATAGTAGTAGTAGTAGAAGATTAGTTAAAAATATTGTACAGTATTTTACGACATTATTACCTCTTCACTTGACATCTCTGCATGACTTCTGTGTTTTATAGCTTGTGACTTAGTTAGATATTACTAGCGTTAGTTGTGTCATTTGTGAGTCATGGTCGCTCATGGAGAAGGGGCGTGGATGAGCGGGGTCGTAATAGGCACTTGTGCAAGAGTAGACTAAATATGTGGAGGTTATTGGAATTCCTTCTGGTCACCGACAAGAGGTCAATATAGATTTTTGTTTTACTGATTGTACCTTTAACTCGGTCACTGATCACAATAATCTGACATAATTCATGAATATGTGACAGTTTGCTACATTAATTAACATAGTTTCTGCCAAATAGAGTTACAAAATGCTTCACTGGAAATTGATCAAAATTATGTTTTGCAAACAGTAAAACAACAGCAAGATGAACTTACATCTACATATTGAGCATCTGCTTAAAAACCTCAACAATCTCAGTACAACTGCTACTACTATCAAAAACATTATTATACCACAACTGTGAAAATTACTAGTACTACTACTTCTATTACTATAGCTACTAATACCACAACAATCACAACTGTAACAACTACTACTACTACTTCAATAACTACTACTACTGCTAATACTACTACAATTATTCCTACTAGTGCTACTACTACTAGTGCTATTAGTGTACCACGACAATGATAACTCCAACAACTACTGTACCATAACCATGACAACTGCAACAACAACTACTATTACTGTGACGTCTACTACTATTATATAAAATCTTATATAAAAACCGGAGATAGACACGTGGCAGGTCCCAAGGACCAGTCTGCGACGCCAGAAGTCAGCACGCCCTGGTCCCTGCCGCCTGGCTTGCATTGCACCCTACCCCAATGCTCATCCCCGCAGGTGGTGGGTCCACGGGTTTGTGGCTCCGTTGTTTTTTCGGGCTGGGCCTGACCAGGCCCTATGGGCCAAGGCCCAGCCACCAGATGCTCGCTGGCGAGCTCCCTTCCCAGGTCTGGCTCCAGGACCCTCCAGGGGACCGAAGGGTGTGCTCCAATTATCGGGGCATCACACTGCTCAGCCTCCCTGGGAATGTCTACTCTAGGGTGCTGGAAAGGAGGCTCCGACTGATTGTCGAACCCCGGATTCAGGAGGAACAATGCGGATTTCGTCCTGGCCATGGAACAATGGACCAACTCGGAAGTGCTGAGGGATGCATGGGAGTTTGACCAGCCACATGTGTTCTGTGGACTTGGAGAAGGCTTACAACCGTGTACCCCGAGGCACTCTGCGGGAGGTACTGCGGGAGTATAGCATACCAGGGCAGTTGCTACAAGCTATCCGGTCCTTGTCTAACCAAAGTGAGAGCTGTGCCCGCATTCTTGGCACAAAGTCAAACATTCTTCTCAGTGGGTGTCGAACTCCGCCAAGGTTTTCCCTTGTCTCCGATTCTGTTTGTGATATTCATGGACAGGATCTCAAGGTGCAGCCAAGGTGAGGAGTGTGTCCGTTTTGGGAAACGCAGAAATGCATCTCTGCTCTTCGCAGATGATGTGGTTTTGTTGGCCTCATCAAAACGTGACCTCCAGCGCACACTGGGGCGGTTTGCAGTTGAGTGCGAAATGGCAGGGATGAGAGTCAGCACCTCCAAATCCAAGGCCATGGTTCTCTACCGGAATATGGAGGATTGCTCCCTCTGGGTTGGGGATGAGTTGTTGCCTCAAGTGAAGGAGTTCAACTATCTCTGGGTCTTGTTCATGAGTGAGGGTAGGATGGAGCGGGAGATTGACAGGTGGATTGGTGGAGCATCCGTAGTAATGTGGACATTGTACCGGACCGTCGTGGTGAAGAGGGAGCTGAGCAGGGAGGCAAAGCTCTCAATTTACCAGTCAGTCTTCGTTCCAACCCTCACCTATGGTCATGAGCTTTGGGTAGTGACCGAAAGGGTGAATTTGCAGATACAAGCGGCTGAAATGAGTTTCCTCCATAGGGTGTCTGGGCTCAGCCTTAGAGATAGGGTGAGGAGCTCGGAGTGGAGCCGCTGCTCCTTCACATCGAAAGGAGCCAGTTGAGGTGGTTTGGGTATCTGATCAGGATGCCTCCTGGGTGTCTTTCTTTGGAGGTTTTTCGGGCATGTCCAACTGTGAGGAGACCCCAGGGTAGACCCAGAACTCGCTGGAGGGACTAGATGTCCAATCTGGCCTGGGAACGCCTTGGGATCCCCCAGTAGGAGCTGGAGGGTGTTGCTGGGGAGAGGGACATCTGGAGTGCCCTACTTAGCTTGCTGCCACCGTGACCCGACCCCGGAGAAGCGGTTGATGATGAGATGAGATGAGAAATGAGACAGACAACAATTTACAAACTACAGACCGATTTCATGTCACAATTCTCCAAAATATTGGAAAAACTAGTTGCTGTTAGACTAGACAAATTCATTGAGAAGCACAATCTGCTGACCGATAGCCAGTACGGGTTTTGACTAACAGATTGACATCTCTGGTGCTCATTGAATTAAATGAAGAAATAACTAATTGCATAGACCAAGTAAAGCTTGCCACGGGACTATTTATAGATCTCAAAAAAGCCTTTGACGCTATTGATCACAACAGATTAATAGACAAATTGGAAAGGTATGGTTTCCGAGGGGTGGTGCAGAATTGGCTAAGAAGCTATCTAAGTAACAGGCAGCAGTTTGTAAAGATAGGTGAACATAAATCAACATGCATGGATATTACTTCTGGTGTGCCCCAGGGATCGGTTTTAGATCCAAAACTGTTCATTCTGTACTTAAATGACATGCCAGACCTCAAAATACTGAAATCTGTTTTATTTGCTGATGACATGAATGTATTTTGTGCTGGTGAGAACTTACAGCAGCTTACGGAGGTGACGACTATAGAAATGGAAAAATTAAAACAGTGGTTTGACAAAAACAAGTTATCCTTAATCTGGACAAAACAAAGTTTATGTTGTTTGGAAATTATAAAATAAACACCAAAGTAAAAGTAGGGATAGACAATGTCCAACAAGAAAGAGTATATCACAATAAATTCCTAGGTGTGATACTAGACCACAAAATCTGCTGGAAACTTCACATAACATACGTATGTGCGAGTAAGCTGGCAAAGAGCATTGCAGTCATGGGAAAAGCAAGACACATTCTGGATCATAAGTCATTGTACACTCTGTATTGTTCATTTATTTTACCTTAACTGATCTACTGTGTGGAGGTATGGGGTAAAGTTTACAAAACCAACCTACAATCATGTTTACTACAAAAAAGAGCCATAAGGATAGTTAATAATTGTAGGATATCGTGAACACACCAACAAGCCATTTTAAAGTCAAGTACCTTGAAGTTCAGGGATTTAGTAGAATTTAAAACAGCACAAATAATGCCCAAAGCAAGAAACAATCTACGACCGAGTAATATGCAACAAAAATTCTCAGACAGAGAAGGGGAATATAATTTGAGAGGGACATTAAACTTCAAGACATTATGTGTTGGTACAACTTTGAAGAGCATGGGCATTTCAATCTGTGGGGCAACATTGTGGAGCAGTCTGAGCATGGAACTCAGACAAATACAAACTTGACACAGATCAAGAAGAAGTACGAAGGACTGATTATCAAGAGATATCGGGACGATGAGGAGTTGCGTTAACTGTTAAAATTTTATTTATCTCCAAACATTTCTCATTACAATTTTTTTCCCCCATTTTTCTTTCTAAGACACTGAGTGGATATTTGGGTTGTTGGTAGCATTGAGATCTGTTTAATCTTGGTGAATGACATTAGGATGTGTTTTTTTTTTCCCGTGTTTTTTCTCCCCCTCTCTTTTTTATTGTTCACAGTAGCTGAGTTTGTATTGTGCAGCACAACTCGCACTGAATTTGAACTATACAGCACAGTGGGAACTGAGTTTGAACTGTATCGTAGCTGAATTAACTTACGAGTAGGTGAGGTAAGTGTATACTTCCTCCAACTCCTGTTCGAACATGTAACAAATAATCTGATGCATGCGGAGATGTGCTCGCTAAATATGACGTGTGGATTTGTTGATCACTACAGATTACTGGCAATGGCTTATCTGTATGTTATCATCCTGCTTATTTACATGTTTAAAATACATCATCGTCATTGTTACTAGTGCTTTTACTGTATCCCAACAGTGATAACTGCAACAACTACTACCACTGCCAATGATAAAGACAATAATACCCGTAACAAATGATGAAAGCGTTCCATAAAGGAGTGGGAATGAAAAGCGGTGAGGTGATACTTGCAACATATTGTTAACAGACGGGCTGTGACAGCAGTGGTCCTCACGCCGCATGTCGCAGCAGACGAGTCTCTGTAACGCCGCACTACACCGGTCAGTGTGTGTCTGCCAGGTCCCGGGCCACAGCTGCCATTATGTTCATATTTACAGCACGAGGGCCGGCTCTTTACAGATTTTCCTCCAGCTTGGAAACTGGCTCAGAATCGGTCTTATTAGTCCACCACGTCTACATGTAACGAGGGATTTGACTTGGCGGGCGCCTCACATGAGATGTGACACGACACGGGGATTCAAACCGGCGATCCCCGTGTTGGTAGGCAACAAAATAGACCACCACGCTACCCGGATGCCGTGCCAAAACAAAACTAAGAAGAAATGTTCAAATAGTGTCTGTTGTAGAGAGCCATCACTCACTGCATCCGATATGACCAAGTACATTATCTACAGCAGCGGTTCTCCACCTTTTTGGGGTCCTGGACCCCCTGCGTATTTTTGATCTACCCTGAGGACCCCTCCACCTGATCTTGGGGGAGGGGGGTTGCAATTTGATAGGAACAGTAGAAACTGCATTTTAAATTGCATTATAGCATTTATTCACTCTTTGGGGCAAAAATAAGAGCTTTCAGTTGTAACTTAGATATAGTTAACAAAACAGAATTCTTATGCAGTAACTTTCAGATATATGTAACAAAACAGAATATGTATTCAGTAACTTTCAGATATATGTAACAACAGAATTTTTATACAGTAACTTTTAACAATGCAAACGGGAGCGAGATCTCTTATTAAAATACAATAAATTACACTTGTGAAACAGATGTAATTAGAGAAAAAAGTCCTGTTACCCTTTATAGTTTAGGTAGATAAAGGCCTCAGTCACATTTGAATAAAATAATCCTATTCCTATAAATGTCATAGGATCTTTTTTTTAAAGATATTTTATTTTCACGGACCCCTTGCAATTACACCACGGACCACTAGGGGTCCGCGGACCCCCGGTTGAGAAACACTGGTTTAGGTAGATAAAGGTCTCAGTCACATTTGAGTAAAATAATCCTATTTCTATAAATGTCATAGGATCTTTTTTTTTAAAAGATATTTTATTTTCACGGACCCCTTGCAATTACACCACGGACCACTAGGGGTCCGCGGACCCCCGGTTGAGAAACACTGGTCTACAGTATATTTTCCAAGATGAGCAAACAATATCGATAACACATCTACGCAACACATTCTTGCACTTAATCTGCTTAAAAATTATTCATCATTGTCTTACGTGAATTTACACCTTTGACATGTATACTTAATGTGGGGGGAGGGGGGGGTCAATATTGATTTGATAGGAATAACAGATCTGGCCCAGCAGCAGGAGACTCATTACAAGGCAACACATATACGGCTTTTTCCCTAATTTCTGCCAGCAACAAATGGGGGGCAATGCAACACACTAACACACAATTGTCTACTAGAATATCACACACACACACACACCCTGCTACCCTGCTGGACTCAACATATTTCCCAGAAGGCCCTCAGCTTGCAGCAGGGATGAGGCTACTGGTCCGCACAGAGCTCTTGTCTTCTTTTCTCTTCACCATTTTAAAAGCGTCTCTGGCCGCAGGGCAACCGAGTCCTTTCTCTCTCTCTCTCTTTCTAGTGGGGGGGTATTTTTCCCATCCACTTTTACCTCTTCATACCCTTTGTTTAAAAGAGAATGGACTGTCGACTGTATTTGACCTAGTTTCTGGGTTTGAGTACTTGAATAAAATTGGAAACGAGTACTCGAGGGGTGTCCAGGTAGTGTAGCAGTCTATTGTGTTGCCTACCAACACGGGGATCGCCGGTTCGAGTCCCCGTGTTACCTCCGGCTGGGTCGGGCATCCCTACAGACACAACTGGCCGTGTCTGCGGGTGGGAAGCCGGGTGTGGGTATGAGTCCTGGTCGCTGCACTAGCGCCTCCTCTGGTCGGGGAATAGCTACTCCCGCGCGCTACGTCCCCCCCTGGTGAAACTCCTCACTGTCACTGTCGCCATTCATCATATTTATTTAACAACTGCACACAGAGAAAGCTCCTTATTATATTATAAACATATTTACTTTAGAAAGATATTTGCATGGTATTATAAACATGTATTTATTAGTATTTATTGACATGTTAGTTGGTACCGCCCCACCCGCTCAAGTGAAGGAGTTCCAAGTATCTCGGGGTCTTGTTCACGAGTGAGGGTAGGATGGAGCGGGAGATTGACGGGCGGATTGGTGCAGCATCAGCAGTAATGCGGACGTTGTACCGGACCGTTGTGGTGAAGAGGGAGCTGAGCCGGAACGCAAAGTTCTCAATTTACCAGTCAATCTTGGTTCCAACCCTCACCTATGGTCATGAGCTTTGGGTAGTGACTGAAAGGGTGAGATCGCGGATACAAGCGGCTGAAATGAGTTTCCTCCGTAGGGTGTCTGGGCTCAGCCTTAGAGATAGGGTGAGGAGCTCGGAGTGGAGCCGCTGCTCCTTCACATCGAAAGGAGCCAGTTGAGGTGGTTCAGGCCTCTGATTAGGATGCCTCCTGGGTGTCTTCCTTTGGAGGTTTTTCGGGCATGTCCAACTGTGAGGAGACCCCGGGGTAGACCCAGAACTCGCTGGAGGGACTGCATGTCCAATCTGGCCTGGGAAGGCCTTGGGATCCCCCAGTAGTAGCTGGAGGGCGCTGCTGGGGAGGGGGACGTCTGGAGTGCCCTACTTACCCTGCTGCCGCTGCGACCCGACGCCGGAGAAGCGGCTGATGATGAGATGAGATATCGACATTTTATAATTTAACCTCTCAAATAGATTCCTTAGTGAATACCGGCCATTTTCAAATACTACGGTTCCAAGCGAGTACTCGTGCCCATCCCTACCACGCACTACCTTTAATAGTATATTTGAGAGAGACACTGGGGGGGGGGGGGGTTATGCCCTGCTACAGGAAATGGTCTTGACCATTAAACCGTCGGAATACACCAAGTGACTGGCTGGCGAGTGTGCGTTGAAACTGTATAACACACACGTAGTTTGGCTCCAGTTTAATCACTGTTCTACAGGCCGGACACACAGTCTCCGTGTAACCACGGCAACACCCCGATTCAGCGGCAAGCCCGGTGAACATTCAAAAGCTCTAGCTTAGCGGCAGTCTTTTTACTTCACGAATTACGAGTCTGAAACGTTCCACAAAAAATAAGTGAAGGTTTTAATTTTATGATAAGTGACTATGGTATGACCAGGATGATCCATCCATCCGTTATCCGGGCCTATCCCAGCAGCCACTGGGCCACAGGCGGGGGAGACACCCTGGACAGGCCGCCTGGCCATCACAGGGCTGAGAGACAACCCCCAAGGTTTGAGGACCCCGGGGCTCGAACCCAGGACCTTCTTGCTGTGAGGCGACCACGCTAACCGCCGCGCCACCGTGCCGCCGCACAGTCTCCATCCCAGAAGCGTGTGAGCACATCGAGTTAGAGAATCCCTTACTTATATCTGTGACGTCCATCAGAGAGTCCATCTTTCCGTTCCTTCTCACCGGCCAATCATGCGAGGGCAAAGAGGGAACTAAACTCAACTGTCGAAAACCGACGTGAGAAAAAAATGCTTGTTAATGAGACGAAGGCTGATAAAGACGCACGTCAATTTGAAAACAACGAATCATAAATTGTCACGTGATATGATGCATCGTTAGAAAACCGCTGGAACTGTTCAACAGGGTTTTACGTAGCTACCAGTTTTTAAATGCACACAGATTAGTACGAGAGGGTTAATAATTCAGCCCTCTCACACATCAGAGGACTCAGCTAATAATACATGGAGACATCAGCCTTTTAAAAAATGTGACTCTACACTGACTGCTGTCATATATAAAAAGACAACTGACATGTTAATACTGCCATGGAGGCAATTTAGTACAGTTAATTATCATGGTCAGAGCCATCTCACGGCCTTCGCTTACAAACCAGTCATGTTTTAAACGCACAGAGTCTCTCGGGTTTCTGAAATATTGCCAGCAGACTTTCAGGTCAGTGAAAAAAAAACAAAAACAAACTGCAAAATGGAGGTAGATGTGTTCAGCGTAAACCCTCCAAATATAGTTCCCGGAGAACGCCAGGCTCTCTTCGAGGAAACTCGTGGCAGCAGGACCGCGGCAGCTGCTGAATTATCAGTCTGACATTTATTCAGGTCAGGCACAGATTCACAAAGCTCACTACTTGAAGGGATGGATTTAAACAATAAAGACACAAGCAAAGTGAACTCTGGTTGTGATCTGTAGCGAGAGTAGGGTGCAGGTGGAGGAGAGCCTATAGAGGTGGAGGTATGCACTGGAGAGAAGAGGAATGAAAGTCAGGAGGAGCAAGACGGAATACCTATGCGTGAATGAGAGGGAGGACAGCAGAATGGTGCGGATGCAAGAAGTGGAGGTGACAAAGGTGGATGAGTTTACATACTTGGGGTCAACTGTCCAAAGTAACGGGGAGTGCAGGAGAGAGGTGAAGAAGAGAGTGCAGGCAGGGTGGAGTGGGTGGAGAAGAGTGTCAGGAGTGATTTGTGACAGAAGGGTATCAGCAAGAGATAAAGGGAAGCTTTACAAGATGGTTGTGAGACCAGCTATGTTGTATGGTTTGGAGACAGTGGCACTGGTGAAAGACAGGAGGTGGAGGTGGAGGTGGCGGGGTTGAAGATGCTAAAATTTTCATTGGAAGTGACGAAGCAGGACAGGATTAGGAACGAGTACATCAGAGGGACCGCTCAGGTTGGACGGTTTGGAGACAAAGCTAAAGAGGCAAGATTGAGATGGCTTGGACATGTGTGGAGGAGAGATGCTGGGTAGATTGGGGGAAGGATGCTGAATATGGAGCTGCCAGGGAAGAGGAGAAGAGGAAGGCCAAAGAGGAGGTTTATGGATGTGGTGAGGGAGGAGGTGGCTGGTGTAACAGAGGAAGACGCAGAGGACAGGAAGAGATGGAAACGGCTGATCCGCTGTGGTGACCCCTAACGGGAACAGCCAAAAGTAGTAGTAGTAGTAGTAGAAGTAGTAGAAGTAGATTAGCTTGATTACCTTCATCCATCCACCCATCTCTTGTTCGCTATCTTGCTCTCTATCTCTGCCTATCTTTGTCTGTATCTCATCCATCCATCTTAGTTTGTATGTAAGTAAAACATATATACATATCCCAGAGAGACAGACAACAGAAATGAAGAGGGAGAGAGAGACAGAATCACAGGGAGAGACAGACAGACAAAGAAAGAGAGGCAGAGAAAGAGAGAGAGCGAGCGAGCGAGAGGGAAACACCTGGGTCCCTCACTACTGTATTTAAAGTGACTCTGAGCTCCTCCACAGACTACATCCGTCTGGCTGACTCCATGTGCAGCCACATCAGCCAGAACTCCACAGCGACTCGACTCATGGAGAAGAAAAGCCCTCAAACCTAGCAGAAAACAACACGTAACGCCCCCCTGGCCAGCACTGGAAGGAGAAAGCTCCACACAAGACCGTCTCCTCCTCTGCCTCTGCATCAGGTTTACTAGCTGGCAGGATCTGTTTACACTTGCATGACGATGAAGAGCCGCTGCTGAAGCCTGGACATACATATGGGATTCACCAAAGACAAGGAAGATCCAGTTCTCATAATTTATTATAATAAATCTCTCTTACTCTCTCCTTTTCTGTCCCTCATGATCTCGCTGAGGTTACCAACCTATCCACGCACACACACACGCACGCACGCACGCACACACACACACAGACACACACACACACACACACACACACACACACACACACACACACACACACACACACACACACACACACACACACACACAAGCAAGCATGATCAAATAATGCCAAGCCATCATAAAAACTACAGGTCAAAGCTATATTGTCAAGGATTGTTAGGAGAGAGGAGAGAGCTAGAGAAGGAGAGAGGAGAGAGAGAGGGGAGAGCTAGAGAAGGAGAGAGGAGAGAGAGGAGAGAGAGAGGAGAGAGCTAGAGAAGGAGAGAGGAGAGAGAGGAGAGAGAGAAGGAGAGAGAGGAGAGAGAGAGAGGAGAGAGCTGGAGAAGGAGAGAGGAGGAGAGCTGGAGAAGGAGAGAGGAGAGAGAGAGGAGAGAGCTAGAGAAGGAGAGAGGAGAGAGAGAAGGAGAGAGAGGAGAGAGAGAAGGAGAGAGCTGGAGAAGGAGAGAGGAGAGAGAGGAGAGAGAGAAGGAGAGAGCTGGAGAAGGAGAGAGGAGAGAGAGAAGGAGAGAGCTAGAGAAGGAGAGAGGAGAGAGAGGAGAGAGAGAGGAGAGAGCTAGAGAAGGAGAGAGGAGAGAGAGGAGAGAGAGAAGGAGAGAGAGGAGAGAGAGAAGGAGAGAGAGGAGAGAGAGAGAGAGGAGAGAGCTGGAGAAGGAGAGAGGAGAGAGAGGAGAGAGAGAAGGAGAGAGCTGGAGAATGAGAGAGGAGAGAGAGAGGAGAGAGCTAGAGAAGGAGAGAGGAGAGAGGAGAGAGAGAAGGAGAGAGAGGAGAGAGAGAAGGAGAGAGAGGAGAGAGAGAAGGAGAGAGCTGGAGAAGGAGAGAGGAGAGAGAGAGAGAGAGGAGAGAGCTAGAGAAGGAGAGAGGAGAGAGAGAAGGAGAGAGAGGAGAGAGAGAAGGAGAGAGCTAGAGAAGGAGAGAGGAGAGAGAGGAGAGAGAGAAGGAGAGAGCTGGAGAAGGAGAGAGGAGAGAGCTAGAGAAGGAGAGAGGAGAGAGAGAGAAGGAGAGAGAGGAGAGAGAGAAGGAGAGAGCTAGAGAAGGAGAGAGGAGAGAGAGAAGGAGAGAGAGAAGGAGAGAGAGGAGGAGAGCGCTGGAGAAGGAGAGAGGAGAGAGAGAGCTAGAGAAGGAGAGAGCGAAGGAGAGAGAGGAGCGAGAGAAGGAGAGAGAGGAGCGAGAGAAGGAGAGAGGAGCGAGAGAAGGAGAGAGGAGAGAGGAGAGAGAGAGAAGGAGAGAGAGGAGAGAGGAGAGAGAGAGAGAAGGAAGGACATAGTGAAACTGAGACAGAAGTCGATCCAACAGAGAGCTGGACAGAGACAGACAGACAGAGACTGTAAGAGGGGAACAGTCAGCGGTAGAAACCAAGGCAAGGTCTGAAACAGAGGGAATTGTGGGTAGTTTTTTGAGACACATAAGCCCAAACCAGATGGTGTTGCAGATGTTATGACATCAATACATAACTTTCAATAAAACATCAAATAGCAAAAATTCATGATACTCACCCAGTACAAACACACACACACACACACACACACACACACACACACACACACACACATACGCGCACAACCCAATGCATAAAAACACACACGTCCAAATGAACGCCGCTCCCCGCTGTGCTGGTAGTGGGCGGTGTGCGGTGGAGAAGAGAGCCACGGGGGCAGCGGGAGTTAATGAGTTCACCAGGCCGGTTAATTAGCAGCTCTAAAGAGGCAGAAAGGGACGGGACAGGAGAGACCAGCGCCTTCGAACCAGGCGCCATCGGCAGGGCATGCATGCAAAGACCCATTCACAACCACAGGTGCATACGAACAACCCCCCCCCCCCCACACACACACACACACACAATCTAAACTCCAAAAGAAAAACAGCCAATAAGGCAGTTAGGTTTTATCCGTTCTCAAACAACGACGCTCTCTGCAATATAATGCGTTTCCTATCCGTAAATATCGTTCATATCTTTTTTTCATTATTTTGTCAACTTTGAATAAATTAGCATCCCCCCAGCAAAGCACTTCGACACGGGTTACGACAAAGTTCCACATCGGAGGTGAAACGTCGATGTATCGAAGTTCGGGCGAAAAGTTGACTTGTTCGGCCCATGCAGGCTGCCAAGTCATCCTGCAGCACTGTCAGAAGCAGCCTTATTGATTATACGACACATTACATAGTCATCGCTCCGCATACTCCTGCTTAATCACTTCCCCCACAACAACACTTCCCGTCAGAGCCCTCCGTCTCTCCCCTCCAGAGAGGAGCGTTTCAGTTCGTTCCATGCCTGACGTCACTTCCTTTAGGATCTAAATCTATTTCCTTTCCCTCGTCAAAGAATGAGAAAAGGAGAGAAATGCATGAAGGAGAAGAGGGATGGGGAGAGCGAGCGAGAGAGAGAGAGGGGAATGACCTTCACACTGGGTGAGGCAGGAGGAGAAGGTTGCAGGGTGGGGTGAGGGGGCTGGACGGTTGCCCGGCAACCGCTGCAAGCGCAAGGGAGGAGGAGGAGGTGCCCCTTCCTCCAGCCGCTGACAGGCCCTCTGACATCACCACGGAAACCGGCACAGAGCCGAGGACGCATAGTAATCATCCGAGACGGCCTTCCGATCCGACGGAGCCTCCCCACTCACCTGACAGTACGTAGTTGATCTGAGTGATCAGTAGGTCAGTTTCAGCTCCAGTGTGTCCGGGGAGAGGTTTTGCCGTGTACGCCCAGCACTATTTTTACACCGTGACAAACTCAAGACAGCCACCCAGCATTCCAGCTAATCAGCTGCGGCGGGTCAGATTGATGTGATCGATAAAGAGCGGTCAGACATCGTTTTGAGAGTTTGGACCAATTAGCTCCCATTTATAACTCCACTTCTCTGACCTCCTGGCCAGGGTATGAATGCCAGTGATGTCGTAATGAATAAAAACTGGGTCAACTACGATCTTCAGTCAGTGCTCTTCATTAGACAAGTCGCCAATATGCAGAATAATTTTACAAAAGCATTAATTTATGTATTTTCCCATTGAAATACACTACACGTAGTTTGATTCTATTTACTTTGATGTGTACTATCAGTCAATGTATTGGAGACTTCTGCCAGCCCTGAAAAATGTGGGTAAGCTACTATAGTCTGCAGGTAAACAGGTGGGTAAACTGTGTTGAGGTGCTTTTACCCGACACTAACCACTGGTCACCACCAAAGTAAGGCCAGACGTCTGTGGGCGGTATGTACACGCTGCTGTAATTTAGAGGTGTGTGTAGGGATACACCAGATATGTTGTGTCATACTCCCGAAAGACAGCACTCACACATACGACCCATTCAGACAATCAGCAAATGTATTTGATCTGTTTCCTGAATGTGTGCTGAGGACATTTATAGAGATGCACTGACGTATTGATTGCTGTATGGTGTGGAGACAGTGGCACTGACGAGAAGACAGGAGGCGCAGCTGGAGGTGGCGGAGTTGAAGATGCTAAGATGTTCACCGGGAGTGACGAAGAAGGACAGGATTGGGAACGAGTATATTAGAGGGACCGCTCAGGCTGGACCGTTTGGAGACAAAGCAAGAGAGGCAAGATTGAGATGGTGTGGACATGTGTGGAGAAGGATGCTGAATATGGAGCTGCCAGGGAAGAGGAGAAGAGGAAGGCCAAAGAGGAGGTTTATGGATGTGGTGAGGGAGGACATGCAGGTGGCTGGTGTGACAGAGGAAGATGCAGAGGACAGGAAGAGATGGAAACGGATGATCCGCTGTGGCGACCCCCTAACGGGAGCAGCCAAAGGCAGTAGTAGTAGTTGTAGTAGTAGTAGACTGACAAGTTAGACAGTACATACTGAAAATTACTTAGTTACGTAACAGGACATCATATCAATACCTTGGATTTACATGCAGAAATGGCAGCAGAAAAACTTTCTACATTCAAATAAAAAAACCATTCCTTTGGGCTCCAGCCCACTGACGTCCATGAAAGAGTTGGAGAAGAGTCCTTCTTTAGTAAAAGGAAATCCATTTATCCCCCAGGAGAAAAGGTGGTTTTCAATCATGTTATGGCGCCGCACGTTATTAATATTTATTCAGAGGAAAGATTCTACTTTGTTACCTTTTTTCCCTCCTCAGACACTGTTTTCTGACCTCAGCGCAGGCCAACCGGCAGCACGACGCCTGGTTAACAACATCTAGTACTGTATTCTAGTACATTTTACAATTTGTTAATACACGAGATAGCTCTAGAAAGAAACTTTGACCATGAATTAGCAGGCGAGCATTCATTTTGATATCATTGAGTTACTTTTTTCCACATTTATAAGCACATTTGTTTGATGTTTTCAATTCTAAGGTGATGGAAATGCTTCTTCTGACTAAACAGTTTGCTACCATTGACTTCAGTGAGGTGGGAACCACAAACTGGCACCCAACAAAACCCAGAATGCCTTGAGAGAGAGATCTTAGTCCCTTCCAAGGCGTGGATACCAGGTGAAGACAGCGCAGGACTACTCTAGAATACTCTAGAATCTGTGGAAAATGTCCTTGATAATGTCGCCATGGTACAGACATACAGGCCCAACATTACGACAGCTAGCTCAAGACTCGGGAGATGCCGAACAACAGCCACCGGGCCGGACTGCCGAGCCAACACGGCCGTCAAAGGACGTGACCTCACCGGCTTCAAACCTGTCTATCCGCTGACGGTGTGACGACCCGGTGAGCCGGCGATCTGTTCCAGAAGCCCGGGGCTTTGGAACATGTCGGCTAGAAATTAGCACCCCATGACACTCCTTCATCATGTGTAAACTCTTCTCCTCCTCTTCCTCCACTAGGGATGGGTACCGAAACCCGGTATTAAAGAGGGCACCGGTGCTAAACGATTAAAGACCGTAGCACTGATAAACTCCAGTGTTAACGGTCTAATTAAGAAAATTAATTTCCTATTTACTTTATCTTGCACCTCCCATCTCACCACCCGCGTTTCTACTTTGCAGTGAGAAGACGTTTGTTTATGATGCATTTTCCTTATTCCCAGTCCCGAAGACATCTCTCTCTCTCTCTCTCTCTCTCTCTCTCTCTCTCTCTCTCTCTCTCTCTCTCTCTCTCTCTCTCTCTCTCTCTCTCTCTCTCAGAGCCGGTCGTATGTGCAAGCTGAGGGGTGGGGCAAGCTTTCGCTGCTTCCCTCTCTCACACACACACTCTCTCTCTCTCTCTCTCTCTCTCTCTCTCTCTCTCTCTTAGTGACAATGGTCGAGAGAACTAAACGGTCAAAAGCCTGGTTATACATCCGGGTGGCGTAGCGGGCGTAGCGGTCTATTCCATTGCCTACCAACACAGGGATCAGACACAACTGGCCGTGTTTGCGGGAGGGAAGCCGCTTCTTTTCACCTGACAGTGAGGAGTTTCACCAGGGGGACGTAGCGCGTGGGAAGATCACGCTATCTCCCCCCCAGTTCCCCCTCCCCCCTGAACAGGCACCCCGACCGACCAGAGGAGGCGCTAGTGCAGCGACCAGAACACATACCTACATCCGGCTTCCCACCCGAAGACACGACCAAATGTGTCTGTAGGGACGCCCGACCAAGCCGGAGGCAACACGGGGATTTGAACTGGCGATCCCCGTGTTGGTAGACAACGGAATAGACCACCACGCCGCCCGGACTCCCCATTTGAATGTCTTTTAGCCCTACTGGGATAGTCTCCCAAGAGTCAATCCATTACAACAGTATATGGTACTACATATTCCATACGTCCAACAGAAGACTGACACAACAGACAGAGGACTGACACAACACAGCCTATATGATAACTACGCACACGTGCCCAGGCATCCCATCATTCAGACACACATCGAATCGCAGAGGTCCGCGGCGGTCTGGACACCATTTCACGGGACCTTAAACTAGTTTCATAAGCTTCCTATCTGAGCTGAGGTGCACAGGTCAACCAGGTCTGAGTCCCACTTTCAATTTTCCAGCAACCTTCACCATTGTTTACGTACGCGTCTTCAGTTTACATTTAGCAGGGGAAGCCTTTGGGTGGGTAGCGAATATGCTCACATGGCACGAAATGAGATCTGGCGGGAAACCAAGGCTCACTGAAGAATTTATAACCGCAGAGGATGCCAAGATGTCAGTTCTGCATCTAGACGTGGGTGAGGCCTCAGTCTGCTCATGTGATCTTCTGTCTCACTCTCTCTCTCAAACACACACCTAGTGACAATTTAGCACGGCCGAGTCACCTGACCTACATGTCTTTGGACGGTGGGAGGAAACCCACGCAGACACGAGGAGAACATGTAAACTCCACACAGAGGACGACCCGGGGCGACCCACCAAGATTGGACTACCCCGGGGGCTCGAACCCAGGGCCTTCTTGCTGTGAGGCGACCGCGCTAACCACTGCGCCACCGTGCCACCAATGTTTTATATAATTTAATATTAATTAAATATTAATATATTGGTATAAATAAATATATTAATTCATTTTTTATCTATCAAATACATTTCTGTCATCTATTTAGCATATAGACTCTATCAATAAAGCATAAACCGCACCGAGTGAGTGTAAAAAAACTTTTTTTGCAGCCGAGATGGAGCCTCGTCACATCTCCCCGTTTCCACCCAGCTTTCCTAATGCAATACTTACATAACAACGCTTTGATGGAAACCTGGCTTCTCTCTCTTTGTCTCTCTCTGTCTCTCTCCCCCTCCTATCCATGCTTTCACAGTCCCCCTCACTCCCATCCACCCACACTGACACCCCACCCCCCCCGCGCTGTAAGCACTTTCCAGTAATGCTGCACTTCCCTTCAGCTGAGCACATGACCCTGCTCTGAATCTCTGATGGGAAAGTCAGCCCAGAGACCTGCGTACACGGCTCCACGCCGACCACGCAGCACAACACAGCCGCAAATGCCCGCTCAGACCTCGTGCGAACAACCTCGCCAAAACATACACGGTGCTTCACTTCTGCGGGTCGAGTCTCCTACCTCAACGCCACTATTTTAACTGGCGTTTGCTGTATATTTGTATTGATCGATCGATCAATCAATCAATCAATCAAAATGATATTTATGTAGCACATTTCCTCCATTAACATGCAAGGCACAGGCCCACCAGACCAACGTGCCCACATGCACCCACATCTGTGTATGATGATGCATTTGCAAAGCCTGCTAGTGTGCAAAAGCGCCGACGTCGCAACGCTAACAGTCAACGTCTCCTTTTCCTGGCTGATGTGCAGAAAAAGGTCAAAGGATGCAGCGGTGAGGCCTCAGCCCTCATGGGACGTGTCTGTCTAAGTCTGTATGGTGCTTTACACATCTATTCTGACATTCAGACGCCTTAAGGATACAGTCGTACTAACACTCAGTCGTAGGTGCTCGTTGGACTTACAAAGCATCATATCAGAACAGCCCTCTGACTGTGAACACGTGTTGGGAAGCGATGCTTAACAGCCATTAAACGTCTCGGGAGAGGACTTGGATACTTGCAACGATGCTTGGTTTCACTTTGTGCCAAAACCAGCACGATCTTAGCAATAATCAGCAAAGGGCTGTGGCTGTGGTACCCCTCGTAAAATATGACAAAAGCGCATGTGCTATGCGGTCCCAGTAATAAAATGGGGACATCAGCAACTGGTGCTGCCGTATCTCTCAAAGGAATCTCTTGCAAGCGATGTCCAGACATGACTTGCATCACCATTATGGGCGGTGGTGAATGTGAAGAGAATCAGAAAAGAAACAAGAAAATGAATTATGGATGAAAAACAGGAAATATCTCTCGTCTAATCTCATCTTCAGCCGCTTCTCCGGGGTCGGGTCGCGGTGGCAGCAAGCTAAGTAGGGCACTCCAGACGTCCCTCTCCCCAGCAACGCCCTCCAGCTCCTCCTGGGGGACCCCAAGGCGTTCCCAGGCCAGATTAACATGTAGTCCCTCCAGCGAGTTCTGGGTCTACCCCGGGGCCTCCTCCCAGAGGCATCCTAATCAGATGCCCGAACCGCCTCAACTGGCTCCTTTCAACACGAAGGAGCAGCGGCTCTACTCCGAGCTCCCTCCGGATGTCCAAAGTCCTCACCCTATCTCTAAGGCTGAGCCCAGACACCCTACGGCACGGGTGGGCAACCTTATCCAGAAAGTGACGGCGTGGGTGCAGGTTTTTGTTCCAACCAAGCAGTTACACCCCTGATCCCACGAATCAACCAGAAAAGTCTTTGCTGAGGAACTTGATTAGGAGACACAGGTGTGTAACTGCTTGGTTGGAACAAAAACCTGCACCCACACCGGCACTTTCTGGATAAGACTGCCCACCCCTGCCCTACGATGTCTGGGTGTCAGAAAATATCTATGCAATGAAATGATATATGTTCCTCATGCCCCATCTAATAAAGCACATTTACATAGCAGACTGTTAGCATTGCTAGCAAGTTGAAGTCAAGCGTACCCTGCTGGTTCCTAGACAGCCTATAGACATCTAGGATGTCTTAACCACAGAGATCCCCTGGACCAGCGGACAATGGGAAGTGCATGTCTTCGAAAGCTTGTTCTGATGGAGGGTGAGGATGACGCCGAAACGGCCAAATGCTGGTCGACACCAATTTCTGAAAAGTTTCAATATTCTTAAGACGCGATTCCATCTGAAGTTGAGAGTCTAATATCTGAAAGGGTAGCAGATGACAGTGTGTTGCCACACCACCACATTGAAACTCAGACAAATGAATTTGGACTGACTTATTACTGACCCATTTTGTCCGAGTGTTTATGTCAACTTAATGTCTTACATTGCTTCTGATTCATATATCCGAAATTCCATGGATGTGGTTCGAGCAGCCCACAGCACAAAAACCGACTACGGAGAAATATATGATGAGGACTAGATTTAGCTTCATTCCCACTAAGCTACACTTTTCTAGATAGGCATAGTTACACAAATACAAAGGGTTTTGAAGAAAAAAACAAATCTCTCTCCACCGATAAAAACTCACAAAGAATAGAATTCCGTGTTTGGGAATTCCTAAAATAGCTTAAATAAGAGTCTTACGTCACCTGATACCTTCAAGGAGATCACACTGGTTGTGCATACATCATTTTCTGTCTATTTACAAGTGTCACAAGGGGATCTGATAACATCCCAGACAGGCCGGCAGGCTTCCGGGAACTTGGGGAAAAGATACCGAATGAAGAAATCAATGAGAGCCCCTTGATAAAACCACTTGCCTCTTTACTTCTGAGCACCATACGAAGTGACACAACTAGAACAAACGCCATTTAGTGCTACTTTCACTAACTCTGACCAGCCCGTATAATGAGTGATATGAATCTCTCTCTCTCTCACACACACACACATACATTAACAAAGTGTGTAGTTCTGCTTGAAATGAGGTCACTACTCGGTAATGAGTTGGAGGGGCTCTGCAGAAAGACAGCTGGGTACGACAAAATTAACGGTAAGGATGAATTTTACACACACCCAAAAAACCTGAAGCTCCTATCAGCAGACAAGAGGTTTGAACAAGCATCACCAGCCATCGCTCCACTATCACCTGAGACATGACCACCACACCGTCTACCAACATGGGTGCTTTCATCCGTGAGAGGAACAGGCAAGGTTAAGCCAGCGACGGGAGTTGACTGGCTGTTAAGCGGACCGATGAGGTGACTGGCATTACTTAATCCACTTGAGGACAACGTGAAATGTCTTGATGCGTGCTCAATAAGAGGGTAAGAAAATCACAGAGAGGTGAATCAGTTCATCTGCACACAACACTTACTGACAGAAACGTTCCATCGCTCGTCTAAGTGACCTCCGGTATACATATCGACATAACGGCATAACGACCGAAACCAACGTTCAGTGTCATATGCAAATAGGCATGACCGTTAACTAAAGTTTCAGTGGCCATTCCTACTATTCACAGAGGACTTGGGGATGTTTGCAATCACAGCATTGTAACAACATGAAAGGCAAATTCAAATCTGTCATATTATGCACATATCCAACAACTCATGCACAAAATAAATAAATAAATAAATAAATAAATAAAAATCACAAAAATTCTGCTTTTTGTGCGTTTTTGTGATTGTGCCAAATCCAAGCAAGCAGCTGTTTGGCCCCGCCTTAATATCCGATATCACATGGAAATACGCAACATTACAGAAGCAAGACACGCTGGATGTTGCTTCACGTCGTCTTTAAACAGTCTTCTAGGGTGAACAAGGTGTTTTAGCCTTCGTCCAGCTGAATTCTTAAGACTTACCCGCCTTGGCCTTTGCATCAGACTAAACTCTTAAGCCCGTTTACCCCTGATAAGGAACCCCGTTCATTCTCTCATCGAGAAAGAGCAGAGGGAACATAACGAAAGCAGAAGTATCTCGCCCGAACCACTCTATTACAGGCTGAGATGATCACGGGACATTGGGTGCACAGCTTGGACCGAAAAATAATCCAACCCTGTTTACAGCCAATGTCAAAATGCAAAGGGATATAAAAAATAACTGCCTTCAACTACTATGTTCAACACTATTACTGACTCGTTTTGCTTCCAGGGATTGCACTCTTGTGCATTTCTCAATTGGTTGTAGTGGATTTTGACCTGTTTTGAGGCTCAAGAAATCATTAGTGGCTGTTAGCTTAGCAACTGTTAACTTAGAATAAGCTGTATTTGCCCCTGATGTCTACTGGTGGTGCATGCCCGACACTACTAACGCTCCCTCTTCTAGCCAGGCGACGAGATCTTGCACCACGACGGATGGCAAAACAACTCTTGAAAATTCACAAAGGTGTTAAAACATGTGACAACCTCATCATATATACTTTCAGCATGTACTAAGGCCAACATATCATAAGAGCAGAATGACTGGCAGACAGGATGTAAAAACTCTATTCGTGCTCACCACAGAAGAACACCAAATGGATCCGGATTTAGTCTGAGAGCCGGATGTAGTCTGTTGACAGCAACAGTTTAGAGTCCATGTATGTACAGCATTAGAAACATGGTGTGAGACACTCTTCTATCGTTTTATAGGGAAGTGTGCGTACACAGCTGTTTTTCCAGTCTTACAGCAGACAGAGCTAACAGCCGGAGATCTGAGCCCTGCAGAAGTCCATAGCAAAGCCTAGTGAAGCCTGGGTTTTGCACGCGAGCAAACAGTAAGTGGTAGCTTGCCTAATGAAACCTGCTCTGTGCATGACTTTGGACAAGAGGCTTATGCACTGCTGAAGCCCTCGTGATGCAAAAGAGATGATATCAGAGTCCTGCTGGGGCCAGTTAAAGACATTAACTGACACTGCTGTTAAAGACGATTACAGACGTCCTTTAAATGTTGAAAGACTTTTAAAAGACACTAATGTTAAAGACCTTGAAGAAAGTTGAAGATCTGTTCAAAGAGGAACAACGCGGGGGCGTCCGGGGGGCGTGGCGGTCTATTCTGTTGCCTACCAACACAGGGCTCGCCAGTTCAGGTCCCCGTGTTACCTCCGGCTTGGTCGGGCAGACACAACTGGCCATGTCTGTGGGTGGAAAGCTGGATGTGGGTATGTTTCCTGGTCGCTGCACTAGCGCCTCCTCTGGTCGGTCGGGGCGCCTGTTCAGGGGGGAGGGGGAGCTGGGGGGGAATAGCGTGATCCTCCCTCATAGCGACTCCACATGTATCGGAGGAGGCAGGTGGTAGTCTGCAGCCCTCCCTGGATCAGCAGAGGGGGTGGCGCAGCGACCGGGACGGCTTGGAACAGTGGGGCAATTCGACAGATACAGTTGGGGAGAAAAAGGGGGAACCCCCCCCCCCAAAAAAAGAGGGACAACTCACTTGTTCCCTTAAATGATCTAACTATTTCAACCAAAATGATTTTTAACCTTTCAAACAAAAATAATCATGATTTTCTTAAATATATATATATATATATATATATATACTTATGTGTGTGTTTACAGGGCTACAACTCCACTAGCAATCATAAACCTGAGCAGTGGTCTGTGTGTCTCTGAAAGGCCACTAAAATGGGACTGTACGGATTATTCAGCATCTCCACATGGCATTTGATGGCAACAGCTGTATGTTGCGTTGTTATTCGCATTTTCATAGCACGAGGTAATCTATTTCGATGCGGCCCACCAAAGCTAACATTAAACCAGGAAGCAAGAGTTGTCGTTTTCACAATCGTGCCAGACACTTTTCCCCTATGAGTTCAGCAGCGTTTCAGAGATACGGAAGTGTTACGGCTGCTAACGGCGTGTGATGGGAGTCATCCCTATAACATATATATGGAGACAATGCTGAAAACAAAAAAGATAAGAGCATCAGATCTGCTAGCACTCTGCACTATATGTCAGACAGGAACTACGTTGTGAACCACTGGACTGGTGACCTGATTCCGGCGGTGTCATACGACTACCGGCTGTTTAATAAACCCAGTGCGGTGCACCGAAACCCTCCTTTTAACGACACGAACCTGTCACGCTCGGGCCACGAGGCAGCAGAAAGGCCGCCGGTGCTCACCTTCTCGATCTTCTGCAGCCACTCCTTATTCTGGGCCAGCTCGGCCATAAAGGCCTGGTGCTTCAGCCACTTCTTATGGAGCTTCTGGGTCTCGTCTCGGCTGCCGTCTCGCGCCATCAGCATCTTCTCGCACACCCAGTCCCCCAGCTGAGAGAGAGACAGATAGAGATAGATAGAGAGACAGATAGAGAGAGACAGATAGAGAGACAGATAGAGATAGATAGAGAGACAGACAGAGAGACAGACAGAGAGACGGATAGAGAGACAGATAGAGAGAGACAGATAGAGGGGGGACAGATAGAGACAGACAGAGAGAGACAGATAGAGAGACAGATAGAGAGACAGATAGAGAGAGACAGATAGAGAGACAGATAGAGAGAGACAGATAGAGAGACAGATAGAGAGACAGATATAGAGAGACAGATAGAGAGACAGATAGAGAGAGACAGACAGAGAGACAGATAGAGAGACAGATAGAGAGACAGATAGAGACAGACAGAGAGACAGACAGAGAGACGATAGAGAGACAGATAGAGAGAGACAGATAGAGGGGGGACAGATAGAGACAGACAGAGAGAGACAGATAGAGAGACAGATAGAGAGACAGATAGAGAGAGACAGATAGAGAGACAGATAGAGAGAGACAGATAGAGAGACAGATAGAGAGACAGATAGAGAGACAGATATAGAGAGACAGATAGAGAGACAGATAGAGAGAGACAGACAGAGAGACAGATAGAGAGACAGATAGAGAGAGACAGATAGAGAGACAGAGAGGAGGAGAGACAGAAATAAAGGTCAGTACTGGAAGGATTAGTGAATACAGACTCTAGATAAGTCTAGATAAGGGTAGATAAGTCTTAAGAGTGCAGAACAGATTCCTCATTGCCTGTGAACTGACACACACACACACACACACACACACACACACACACACACACTGTGAAATACACGATCAGCCGCACAAGGGATGCATGTTTTATGACGTGCAGCAGGCTCTGCATGTATGCCGACACACGTGTACCAACAAACATGGCGTCAGCGCTCCACATGTACAAAAAACAAAACAGTCGACAATACAAACAAACACACACACACACATGCACACACCTCAACTCTCAACTAAAACGACAGCAAATAAACCCCATTGTCATATGACATATGAACAAAGCATGTGTATAGACAAATGTGAAGCCCCCCCAACACACACACACACACACACACACACTGTGAAATACAAAGTCAGCCGCACAAGGGATGCATGTTTTATGACGTGCAGCAGGCTCTGCATGTATGCCGACACACGTGTACCAACAAACATGGCGTCAGCGCTCCACATGTACAAAAAAACAAAACGGTCGACAATGCAAACACACACACACGCACACACACACACACACATGCACACACCTCAACTCTCAAATAAAATGACAGCAAAATAAACCCCATTGTCACATGACAGATGAACAAAGCATGTGTATAGACAAATGTGAAGCCACACACACACACACACACACACACACACACACACACACACACACACACACACACACACATAAAAAAACCACACCAGTGAAAATAACCCTCAATCTCAGCTCACCAACTGACAACAGCTCCCCCGGCTCTCGCTGACCCTACAACTCCACGCAAAAATACCCCCCTCTCTCCTCTCTCCCCCACCCCACCCCCCTCCAGCCCCAAATCCACAACCACGAGCGAGCTCCAGTTTTACCGGCGGTCTGTCAACGGGAGCGTCCCGCGATGCTTAGGCTGCTGCTGCTGCAGGCAACCGCCGGGATCCGCATCCTTGGTCTAACCGGTGTGTCAGCCGAGGCACGGCGCTCACACACAAAAACACACACACACTCACGCGTACACCAGGGCTTAAACACACTCTCCTGAGTGAGAAGTGAGGTCCAAAAAAAAAAAAAAAAAAAAAAAGGGCCACCGCAGAGGAAGAAGAGAAGACAGAGGGAGGTGCCCTCCGCTCGCTCCTAGGAACCAAGGACCAGTTTGGCGTGCCGGGCAGCACAAAGGTGGGTCTGCCGTGTGGGATGTGAAGAAAATACCGACGGCCAGCCTCCAGTCTGAGGCTGCGCTCCCCTCCCCTCCCCTCCCCTCCCCTCCCTCTCCGGGGCTGCTGTCGCTATGTTGCTGAGGCGGGCGGGAGCGGTAGTGTGTGTGTGTGTGTGTGTGTGTGAAGGGGGAGGTCTATCAGTGACGGTGAGGAGAGAGAGAGAGAGAGAGCGCAAGCGAGGATGATGGAGGGCAAGAGGAAGAAGGAAATATGGAGGAGAGGAAAAATCTGTCCACACTAAATTAAAAAAAGAAAAAAAAACACACGACGATAAAAGGACGGGCAGGCCAGTCGGCGTGCACGTGCACGTGCACCCCACCCCTCCCCCTGCCTGTAATAAAGACGCCTCCTTCAGACCCCTCCCCTTCTCCCTCTGTTCAGGAGTGGAGGAGGTCTGTGGATGAGCCAAAGGCTGGGATTGGGAATGTTTGGGAACAGATCGCCTACACTGGTCGCAGCCAGTGATGCCGGGCAGAGAGAGAGAGAGAGAGAGAGAGAGAGAGAGAGAGAGAGAGAGAGAGAGTTAAAGTCATGCAAGGGATCCAGACTCGTTAGTCTTGTCTGAAGAGCCGAGTTCACGATGCTTCTTCTCCCACTGTCTTTGTTTTAAATTATAACCCTCTGTCTCTCATTCTCTCTCTCTCTCTCTCCCCCACCCTCTCTCTCTCTCTCTCTCTCTCTCTCTCCCTGCAGTAGTTCCAGGCAGCCTCAGCCTGCTTAATGCTGCGGCAGTAGTTGAGAGATAGGGATAGAGAGAGACAGATAAGAGGGAAGAGAGGGAGTGTAAAAGACAAGATCGGAGTGGGGAAATGACACGTATGGCATAGTTAGTTGTTCAGAGAGCAAGAGAGTCACATGAGAGAGAGAGAGAGAGAGAGAGAGAGAGAGAGAGAGAGAGAGAGCGATTCATCGATGGGTTTGCTTCCCTGCTCTCCTTTAAAAGCCCAGGTCCACAATTTCTCCACTAAGCCCCACCTACTGACTTTTGACCCTACCTCTTTGTCCACCTACGAGATCAGCTGCCTCTAGCCCCCCCCCCACACACACACACACATAAACAAACACAGGCTGACACACATGCACAAACGCACATACTCATATATGCATAAAGAAAAACACACACACACACACACAGGCTGAAACACACATGAACATACACAACAAGCACGTGCACACAAATTCACACATGTACGAACTCAGACGCACACAGATGCCCACACACGCCGGCCGGGCTGTGGCTGTTTGGGGGTCGTGGTGGGCCGGAGCCTGATCGGTCCCCCGAGACCGGACATTAACTGGATGTAGAAGAAATGGACGGGTGGGAGAGTGGAAGAGGAGCGGGGAAGACGACGGTGAACAAAATGAGACCAACTGCCCTAACACAAGTTGTCAACGACGGTTTGGTTGCAGAGGCACTCGTGCATTGCACTGTGTGTGTCTGTGCGTGTGTTGCTTTGAGAATGGTTGAGAATGAAATTTGGGTCAAGCGGAAATGAGCGAATACTTCAACTGTCACGTATCGGGAAAGAACCCAAAAGCAGACGGGACAACTAGGTAAGGGAAGAATCAAGTCTTTATTGAAGTGACCGATCTCGGGGGTAGGGCAGGAGGTGGCTCTGTGGCAGGTAGGCAGGCAGGCAGGCAGAAGTCCATGAATGGCGACGTTCCAGCGAAGACTGGTCCATAGTGGAGGCCTTTTAAGGGTGAGGGCGATTGCCGGGGTGAAGGGGGGGGGGGTCAGCAGGTGTCAGCTGGTGTAGCAGGTGTCAGCTGGTGTAGCAGGTGTCAAAGGCGATCGCTTTGATGTCAAGGGCAAGAGGCTGTGACATCAACAACAACCGCAGAGAGTGAATTTCCCTCCGAATGACCTAAAAAGCCCCGATTGGAAATACTTCGAGATTTTGGTCAGAAGGAAAAATTGTGGAACCTCGAGATAAGGTCGTACGCAAGCTATGTAAGCTTCACGAGTGAGCTTCAGTTAACAGTAAGCTTCAGTTAGCGATCGCTGAATACAACCGGCCTACATTTGGGACAGGGGTCGGGACCTTTAATTCACAAAACTCGCTCAGCGAAGACGGAAAAAGACTCATCATCATCATCATCAGTACTGTAAACTATGGAGGTCGTAGAAGCACAGCTTGATGCCTCAACAAGTCTACCATTCCCTAGCCATCGCGGCTCTCCCCGCCTCCACTATGCTCACCTGTAGCCATTCTCCGATGTTGTTTACCCAGGTTTTTCTCGGTCTCCCCCTCTTTCCTAGTCCCTTCTACCAGGCCTTGCAGGATGTCTTCTGCAAGTGCCCTTTCCGTTCGGCAAACGTGCCCATACCTGTTTAATTTCCTTCTTTTCATCATTGTCAGTAAACTATCACAGCTACCTTAACTCTGTTCAGCACTTCAGTGTTGGTGATGTGCGCTGTGTATGGGATTTGCAGCACTCTTCTATATGCTCTGAGTCCAGAGCTTGTATTTTTCCCCCCATAGCTTTTGTTAGGGTCCAGGATTCTGCACCATATAGAAGAGTTGCTATTATGATGGCACGGAGCAGTTGCACTTTTGACTTCATTCTAAGGTTTTTACCTTTCCAGATCGTGTTCAGCTTGGTCATTGCGCTTGTTGTTACGGTGATTCTGCTCCCAGTTTCTTTTTCTGATCTTCTGTCTTTGTTAATCACAGATCCGAGATATCTGAAAGACGTGACTTCCTCAAGTTCTTCGCTGCCAACAACGATTTCCATGTTCTGCTCTTCAATGTCTTCAGTCTCCCTCCTTGGGTGATCTTTCGTTGTCACGATTTTGCTTTTTTTGAGTGCTGATCAACACACCCATGTCCTAAGCTGCCTTGGCCAGTCTTCTGGTTATTTCAGCTAGTTCCTCCCTGTTGCTGGTGATTAGATCTACTGCAAAGCGAAAGTTGCTGATATTTCTTCTGCCGATTGTGAGAGTTGGTTCAAAACCCTCCATAGTGTTGGTGACGATTGAAGAGGCACGGTGACAGTAAACAACCTTGTCTACCTCCTACGGTTGCAGTGAACCAGTCATTGAGTGTGCTGTCCACTAGCACTGTGCTTTTCGAATCTTTATAAAGAGCTTCGATAACTTGGTCAAGGTGTTCATTGATGTTATGTTTTCTCATGATTTTCCATAGAGCCTGTTGCCACACTCTGTAGAATGCCTACTTAAAATCAATAAAACGAGTGAGAGAGAGAGAGAGGGGGGGGTCTATAGGCATTAAATGAAGTATTATGGCACAGGACATTATTTTATTCATTTTGTAACGTGTAGGTATGTAGATCTTTTAAAAGACGTGTTTACATTGAAATAAAAAAATTGAAATCAAAAAGCGAGAGTAGGGAGCAGGTTGAGGAGAGCCTGGAGAGGTGGAGGTAGAATGAAAGTCAGTAGCAGCGAGACTGAATACATATGAGTGAATGAGAGGGAGGACAGCAGAATGGTGATGCAAGGAGTAGAGGTGATGAAGGCGTATGAGTTTAAATACATGGTGTCAACTGTCCAAAGTAACGGGGAGTGCAGAAGAGAGGTGAAGAAGAGAGTGCAGGCAGGGTGAAGTGGGTGGAGAAGAGTGTCAGGAGTGATGTGTGACAGAAGGGTACCAGCAAGAGTTAAAGGGAAGGTTTACAAGTTGGTTGTGAGACCAGCTATGTTGTATGGTTTGGAGACAGTGGCACTGATGAAAAGACAGGAGGTGGAGCTGGAGGTGATGGAGTCGAAGATGGGAAGATTTTCATTGGGAGTGATGAAGAAGAACAGGATTAGGTATGTGTATATTAGAGGGACAGCTCAGGTTGGACAGTTTGGAGAGAAAGCAAGAGAGGCAAGATTGAGATGGTTTGGACATGTGTGGAGGAGAGATGCTGGGTATACTGGGAGAAGGATGCTGAATATGGAGCTGCCAGGGAAGAGGAGAAGAGGAAGGCCAAAGAGGAGGTTTATGGGTATGGTGAGGGAGGACATGCATGTGGCTGGTGTGACAGAGGAAGATGCAGAGGACAGGAAGAAATGGAAACGGATGATCCGCTTTGGCAACGCCTAATGGGAGCAGCCAAATGCAGTAGTAGCAGTTTACGTTGAAATAAACATACCTACACAAGTAGTTATGTCTCTCATTGTGGTGCCGTGCAACACCCAGATGGATGCTACACATTGGTGGTGGTTGAAGTGAGTTACGCTCTTCAACGTGAAGCGCTTTGGGTGTACAGAAAAGCGCTATATGAATGTAATAATTATTATCAGTACTATATTATTATTATTATTATTATTATTGTATCGGTTTGCCTTCTTATGGACTTAATGTGCAAAAATATAGCCGAATGTGTTTGAATCTATGTGGGGGTTTTTTAAGAAGGAATAATCGAACGTCATTTTTGGCCAACTTTGACAGGCCTATCGCACATCGAATTTGTCACTGTTAAAGGGATAGTTCGGTTTCTGGAGTTTTTACTCTGAGTCCTATTTAAACAGCGTCAGACAAACTCATTGAAACCCTTTTTATGCCTGTGTGCGTCGTTTGAAGGTACGTTGAATGGCTAGTTTAGCCTAGCTTAGCTCAATTGCTTGACGTCCACAGGGATCATCAGCAACTGCTGTCGTGCTGAAAATGGAAATGGAGCATAACGACTCAGCAATTCTGTCTGATACCCAGCAAAATGATCCTGGTAAGCATCCAGTAACTGAGCTAAGCTAAGCTTAATTCACCATTCAGCGTACCTGCAAACTACAAACAGACAACAAAAGGTATTCACGAGTTTGTCTGACTCGATGCAAGTAGGAAACCAAACTATCATTTAAACACACCAGGTTAAGAGGTGAGCGCCACCTACTGTGAAGTTTGAGTGAATCCATTTTACTAGATTGACTGGTTCGGACATTTTGTTTAGTTTCATTCTGGTGACTAGAGCACTGCTGCTAAATTGATTTTTGTTTCATTAATTTCATTTCAACTTTTAATCCTTTTCTGGGCTTTGTCTTTTTCACGATCCTTTATGTTGAGCATTTTAAATGGCACTTACATTTAGAAAAGCACTCATTCTCTGCCACCTTCATAAATAAACCCTGCACTTTTCTTCTTATAACTTCCAAAATGGGTGTCATCACTCCTACAACTTGCCAGCTGTTGTCATTTTCCTGACATTCCAGAGACAGCCCTTTGGGACATAACAACAACAAAGTGTTGTTTAACACTATAAACACTGAGTGAGTGGGTATCCGGGTGGCATGGCGGTCTACTCCGTTGCCTACCAGCACAGGGATTGGCGGTTCGAATCCCCGCGTTACTGCCAGCTTGGTCAGGCACCCTTATAAACAATACAGTGACTGCAGGTATCCCACCCTTATAAACAATACACTGACTGCAGGTACCCCCACCCTTATACACAATACAGCTGTATAACAACCGAAACCAATGGCCAGTTTCATATGAAAAATGCCGTGACAATTAACTAGAGTTACAATGGCCACGTGCACCATTCACAGAGGATTTGGGAATAGTTGCAATCACAGCATTGTAAGATGGCGACAGATGTACTCTTACCCCCCCCCCCACCCACACACATGCACACACACACACACACACACACACAGAGAAACACACAGTACAGTATGTGTACAAATATGCAGATGCACACTCACACACAGTCACACATAAACACAGATCCACACTTTCCCCTTTGAATTAGTGATGAAGAGATGATCACGTGAATTATTCAGCTGAGCCAGAGAGAGAAAGCTGTTGAAACTAAACAAGATTCTGGCCCATGTGGCACGAGGGAGCGGCTGTGACTTGGCGGGGGGGAAAACACAAGGCCGGACGGAGAAGATACGGGCGGTTGACGAGGCAAAGAATAGAGCTTCGAGAAAAAGGAGGGAATAAAAGATCGATATCCACATACGGTATGTCCCAGAAAAGCGTCATCAAATGATTTGTATGTTCATTTGCATTGTTGAGTTGGGCGATGTGTCGAACTTTCCTACCAGCCATCGTCAGCCCAACAATCAGTGATATGCCGATAATGTTGTGTCCAGATGAACTGATCCGACCTCCTGGGATTTCTTCCCTTTACTGAGCATGCATCGAGACATTTTACAGCGGGGTAGTCTACTGACTAGACAGCCCTCCCTAGTACTGACAGGCTGCAGGTTTGCTGCTCGTAACTGCCTCCACTGCTCATAAACATCATGTCAAAATGTGCATCAAACAAAACAAACACTGCCTTGAGCCCCACTCACTGCAGGTCAGTTTAGATAACCGGGTCACGTAAACTTTATCGACCGTTTGAAAGAAAAACGTCCAACCCTCTGGTTCTCACCACAGAGTATTACTGCATTAGTTTATTCTTAGGTTTTAGCGTTGCCCCTCAAAAACCCATAACCGGTCCAGTTGTGACATGATTTGGTTGGAAAGCTGGTTGGCGTGTTACTTTTATATCTGCTTACAGCACATACGCTGATCATATAGGCCACCCGAGAGCATGCAAAACATACTAACTTTCCTCTAAACATATTTCGTAATATAGACATATTCCATAACTTAGTTCATCTTCTCAGCTTGCAGTGTCGGAGAAGCAAAAGATGAGAAAAAGTCAAATCCACTGGTTGATTTTTAAGACAAAGGTAGGACAGAATATCTGATCAGTACAAAAATGTTAAAATTGTGACTGAATTATGAAATTTGTTTGTCAATTGCACATAAACTGTAATGTGTAATATGACAAAGACGACTCTGATTAAACCCCGAAACAACCAAATGGACCAACTGTTTGGAACAGCAAAAAACGATCATGGCCAAAAATTACTTAAAAAAATAAAAAAAGGCCCGCAATGCTTATTGGCTAGGCTGTCAAGGGGGTGGCCGTTCCCCATCATCACAGCAGGTATAGACTAGAAGCAACTGTAAGTATACTTACAGTGTTCGGGGGTGGGGGGGTAAGAGTACATCTGTTCACCATCTCACAAAGCTGTGATCACAAACATTCCCAAATCCTCTGTGAATACTACGCAAGTAGAGAAATATTTAAAAATATCCACAGACATCCAGTGGGAGCCAGGTCCAGGTGGATAACAGCTTGGCTGTTTTTGAGCCTGGTAGTGCGGGCTCTGAGGCTCCTCTAGCGCCTCCCAGAGTGCAGGGGGGAGAACAGTCCATGGTTGGGGTGGGTGGGATCTCTGCTGATGCCGAGACCCCTTCGAAGGCAGCGTTTGTGATAAATGTCTTTAATGGCTGGGAGCTGGGTACCGGCGATATGCTGGGCCGCCTTGACGATCCGCTGCAGAGCTTTCTGGTCTACTGAGGTGCAGATGGTCAGGATGCTCTCTATGGTGCAGTGGTAGAAGCTGGTCAGAATTGTGGGGGATAGCTGGGCGCTCCTCAGCCTCCTCAGGCAATGCAGGCGTTGCTGGGCCTTTTTCACAAGAGCCTGGGTGTTTGATGCCCAGGAAAGTTCCTTGCTGATATGGACTCCAATCAATATCAATATCAATATCAGGGATCGGGAACCAGGAATACTTTGTCATTTCAGCAGTGCAACACAAAGACAAAAACACATATCCAAAAACAACAAGAACTACAAGAACACACATATCCAAACTAACACATATATCCAAACTAAACAAAAAATCTCTGTCCAAGGGAATGAAAGCCAGCCAGGATGACTGTCGGAACTGCTGGTGTACATGGGCTGGCAGTCAGTTTAGCCTGCCCCGCTTCTGCATCCTGTCAAACCGCCCTCGGTGTTTCCTCTTCGGGCACAGTGTCGGGCAGGGCTGTGGTCCTTAGGCCCACCGGACACAACAGACCAGGCACCCCAAGCCGATCCAACGCCAGTTCTCCCAGCCAGACACCTACGACACACCGCCGCGCAATCCACACAACGACACCAAAAACACCACAATTAATGCCAGGCGAGGCCGCCGCCAGACCACCCTCGGTATTACCAGAACTGCCGGTCTACATGGGCTAGCAGCTAGTTTAGCCTGCCCTGCTTCCATGTCCTGTCAGACCATCCTCGGTGTTACCTCCTCGGTTGCAGCCCCGGGCAGGGCCATGGTCCCTGGGCCCACAGGACACGGCAGACCAACCTCTCCCAGCCGATCCAGCGCCAGCTCTCCCAGCCATCAAACGAATACAAAACTTAAACGCAGACGTGGACAAAGACACTGCAGGGACGGTACTGGGTGAGGCCGCCGCAAACGTGAATTCGCGTCGCCATCATCCCACACCTGTGCTGGGTGAGGCCACTGCAAACGCGAATTTGCGCCACCATATGAAACTGATCGTTGGTTTCAGTCGTTATGCAACTGTATTGTTTATAAGGGTGGGGTACCTGCAGTCAGTTGAGACTGAAGAGGTCACTTAGATGAGTGATGAAATGTATCTGTCAATAAACGCTGTATCCAGATGAACTGATTCAACTTTCTTTGATTACAGTGTTCAAGTTTCAGTTCAGTTAGGTTGTGGTTTACTTTATGTTGTGGTCAAGTTTAGGGTTAATGTTAGGTTGTGGTTACTGTGAGTTCCAATCATGTTCCCAAAGGGAATTGATCAGATCATCCTCTAATCACATGGTTTCCGTGAAGAAAAAATGTCGCTGGAGGAGACACCACTTCCACATTTGTCCAGCTGAACATTCACTTCCTTATATGACCACTAGGGGCGTTCAAGTTACAAAAATCAGGAATCAGGAACACTATTTGTCATTTTATTTCAAGTATCGAAATACCATTTCCTCCATCTTCCCACACACATGCTCTTACGGGTCATTTTCAGAAACTTGGTTATCATTCTGAATGGGAAATTTGTTGCACCGTCATGATTAAAAATATGCAAGAGATGGTAACAGTAAACAGTAAAACTAGCACACACTTACATTGACAATACTATTAAGTTTCACTGTATCAAAGGTACAAAAGAGCACCACTTCTTAAAATAACTCTTGCAAGAGAACATATGTGCAAAGGTATTATGTGCAAAAGGGCAAGCAATAGAAATAGAAGTGAGCAGCGTAATTATCTGTTTTGCAAACTGAGATTACAGATTGCTGATTGGAGAGGAGAAGACTTTGTCCTATTTAATTTTAGTCTTGAGGTCCTGAATTGTTTTCCGGAGGACATCAGGTCAAACTCAGTGAACAGACAGTGCTCAGGGTACTCCTTGATGCTGTTAGTCTTTCTAATGACATACTTTTATAAATAACGAGCTGGGCATGCAGGACTCCAATGACTTTACTTGGTGTACTGACCGACCTATTTAGTCTGTTTTTGTTCTGTACGCTCCGGATTCCAGACCAGGCAATACTACAGGATGTTAACATGGATTCACTGACGCTTTAAAGAAACAATAATCATGGTTCAAATTGACAATGTGGTCATTTGTACAGGACCACCAGCCTTTTCAGAAGATACCACCTACAGTCTGTAATCTGCGTTTTAAAAACCATCATTGTCCTACCTCATGACAGTCCTGTAGAAAACGTTGAAGTTCCCACTGGTCATTGAGCTTCTCCAACCACTGCTGAGCCAGATCTCTGTTTTGATTACCCCTGAGACAGAGAGAGAGAGAGAGAAATCATTTTATTTATGATATAGCTGTAATTACTACTGATTAAGCCACTCTTTAGTTTGCATTTGATAGAATCAGAATCCTTATATTGGCCAAGCACATTTCCACATATGAGGAATTTGGTTTAGCAGTTGCGAGTGTGTATCATTAAAAAGACAAAGAAGAATAAAAAGAAACAATATGAAAAGAAAACTACAAATACATTAGTATATACAGAATGCTAAAAAATACAGAGACAATAGATACTTTTTTTTAAACTTCTATATTTTGCACTGTATGCTGCACTTGGTGATCTCATCTCTCATCTCATCATCAGCTGCTTCTCCGGGGTCGGGTTGCGGTGGCAGCGAGCTAAGTAGGGCACTCCAGACGTCCCTCTCCACAGCAACGCCCTCCTGCTCCTTCTGGGGGATGCCAAGGTGTTCCCAGGCCAGATTGGACATGTAGTCCCTCCAGCGAGTTCCGGGTCTACCCCGGGGTCTCCTCCTAGTTGGATGTGCCCGGAAAACCTCCAAAGGAAGACACCCAGGAGGCATCCTAATCAGATGCCTGAACCGCCTCAACTGGCTCCTTTCAACGCAAAGGAGCAGCGGCTCTACTCCGAGCTCCCTCCGGATGTCCGAGCTCCTCACCTTATCTCTATGGCTGAGCCCAGACACCCTACAGAGGAAACTCATTTCAGATGCTTGTATCTGCGATCTCATCCTTTCGGTCACTACCCAAAGCTCATGACCATAGGTGAGGGTTGGAACGAAGATTGACTGGTAAATTGAGAGCTTTGCCTTCCGGCTCAGCTCCCTCTTCACCACAACGGTCCGGTACAACGTCCACATTACTGCTGATGCTGCACCAATCCGCCTGTCAATCTCCTGCTCCATCCTACCCTCACTCATGAGCAAGACCTCGAGATACTTGAACTTCTTCACTTGAGGCAACAACTCATCCCCAACCCAGAGGGAGCAATCCACCATTTTTCCGGTAGAGAACCACGGCCTCAGATTTGGAGGTACTGACTCTCATCCCGGCCATTTCACACTCAGCTACAAACCACCCCAGTGCGAGCCGAAGGTCACGGTCTAATGAAGCCAACAAAACCACGTCATCTGCAAAGAGCGGAGATGCAATTCTGAGGTTACCAAATATGGACACACTCCTCACCTTGGCTGCGCCTTGAGATCCTGTCCATGAATATCACAAACTGAATCAGAGACAAGGGACAGCCTTGGCGGAGTTGGCGGAGTCCGACACCCACCGAAAACGTGTTTGACTTTATGCAGAGAATGCGGACACAGCTCTGACTTTGGTTATACAAGTACCAGATGGCTTGTAGCAACTGCCCCAGTACCCCATACTCCCACACTTTGTCATTGTTCTGTATACTACACTATTAAAGATAAATGGATAGTAATAAATACAAGGGGTGAGTGGTAGTACACTGGACAGAGGTAGGAAATTCAAGGTGTATATGTAAGGTGCTGGATACCCTCCAGTACCCCCATAGTACTAGTACCAGTATGCTACTGGGAGTTTGGACAGCTTTAAAAATCTACATCATCCGGCATCTGTTAAAGATGAGCCGTGGAGTTTTTGGCCACCAGTGGCACCACTGAGCAAAGTGGGTGCCTGTACCAGAACACACACGGACTCTGCAGCGCTGGAACAAAAATGTCAACACCGGCGTCGTATCTTTTAAAGTAATAACTTCTGTCAACATAATCGACGGTAAGGAATTACATCTGCATGAGTCGAATAATGCATGTAAACCACCCTGTGCTTGTTTACACGGAAAACCCCACAGCTCAGCTTTACAGTCGGCTCTTGTTAACCAAAAAGCGCTCTTGGAATCTGGCAATGTGGCACAAGCAGCATGTAATACAAAACCACAGTAGGCTCTATTTCCACACCTTTAAGATGACTTTTTAAAGGACAATTAGAGAAACAGTTTAAAGCAGAGAGAACAGGGATACATTCTGCGAACACGGGCGGTCAACGTGCAAATGTAGGTTTTTAAACTAAACTACTTTGCAAAGCAACTGCCTGTAGGTTGTTGCCATGTGGTTGTGAGTATTTATCTGTGACGCTGAAGAAATCCAAACTTGCATTGGCCTTTTAAGATCTGTGTCTGGAAGACGCAGACACAGATCAAACCGGCAGACGACTGTCTACCTTTTAGTCTTGGGCTTACTGACATTTGAGTCTTTGTATGTCAGCAGATAACAAAGGCATCAGAAGATTTTAATTTCTCCCAAGTAGTTCATTAACTGTGTTTATTAAAGTGGGAACTATATGTATCAGTTTTAGATTTGTCTGTATTTTGAATGCCCTGTGGTCGACTTAATTTTCTGGCCTGCATGGGGGAGAAAAATACAGTTCTGTCCCAACAGAATAAAATACAATGAAATCTGTAAACACACTCGCTCCACGAGATACAAACACCCCATCCAACACACACACAAAACAGCAACTGACCAACAAACATATCCCATGCTGCTAGATGCACCAACACACACACACACACTAGGCTCCAACTGATAAACACACTCATTCAGGAGAGCCAAGCACGCAAGTCTCTCCCTGCCAGTACATAGCCTCTCCAACAGCAAGCCCTATGTAGCGCCTCCTTGTGGCGACACACAGTAACTGGGTACACCTTGGACCCTGGCTGAACTACAAGGGACTCGGAGGAGGTCTGGCCCCTAGACGTGCGGTACGCAGGCCCACCGGTGTGCGGCCCACAAACCAGCCCCCAGCTATGGGTTAAATAGTGCCACCTAGTGGATACCTTGGGAAAGGAACAGACGATGGCAGTAAACCCCTACACAACATCAACGTCCACACTGCTGCTGTGTTTTGTTTGTCTCGCCCTTTTGTGTGTGTTTAAGTGGGAGAGTACTGCTGGCTGCCGCTTCTCCCTCCCAATAGCGCCCCCTTCCCATCCACCCCTGTATGTCTGTGTTGTGTTTATCTGTTGTCTTGTTTCACCCCGTTTATTGCAAAGCCACTTTGAGAGTTAGAAAAGAGCCCTATAAGATTGATTTATTATTATTATTATTATTATTATTAACCCACCAGATACAAACACACACCCTGCCCCCATCCAACACACACACACACACCAGCAACTGAGCAACAGACATACCCCATGCTGCTAGATGCACCAACACACACACACACACACACACACACACACACACAACACTAGGCTCCAACTGATAAACACGCTCACCTCACCAGATACAAAAACACACACTCTGCCCCCACCCAATACACACACACACACAAACAGCAACTGACCAACAGACATACCCCATGCTGCTAGATGCACCAACACACACACACACACACACACACACACACACACACACATACACACACGCACACACACACGAATACACAAACACACACACGCTATGCTCCAACTGATAAACACACCCACCCCACCAGATACAAACAAACACACACCCTGCCCCCATCCAACACACACACACACACACACACACACACACACACACACACACACACACACACTGCCGCTCTCCACCTATCATATAGATTTCACGGGGAGGTGTCGGGGCTGAGCTGAATGAGGCCGGCTGGGTTCCAGCAGCCTTTGTTTCACACATCTTAACAACTCCCCCCGGCCTCGTCAGCCCTGGGCACTTTATTATTCTTTTTATTGTTACACTGTTGTGCGTGGCCAGCTGCTTCGGCTGCTTAGTATAATCCGCTCAACGCACAGCCAGCACCTCACACCTCGTGCTCTGTCTGTTCACAATAAAAGAGAGGGAAAAAAATGACTTTGTCTTCACCACAGAACACACAAAGAAATGCTGGTTGTAAGAAAAGCAGCAGTGAGGTTACCTCCATCATAGTCAAACTAATAACGTCTCATTGTTATTGTTACGTTATGATGGAACATTATCTGTATTTTGTTTTATTGTAAAACAAACCAACACATTATTTTGAGTGAAACTTTAAGAACAATAATCTTCAATGTCTGCTCATAAACTACAATAAGACCCGTCTGAGACTCACGTTGTACTCTACAACTGGACGTTTGAGCGAGCATCTACGTATATTATAGATATGAAGTGAGGGTGTATGTTTGTATGTTCACCTAAAACTCCAGAAATACTCACTGTACAACAAAAAGAAAGGGATCTCTAGAATCAGCACTTTCCAAGGACTGCACAGTTCGAAAAATAGTTCAAAAACCAAGTAAAATTTTTTTGATTTATTTGTGAAATTTAGTTTATTTTGTGGCAAAATGTGCTGTCTTTTTGATGTTTGATGCCATACGTTGTTACGTCATGTCAATCAAAGGGATTTTTCGGCCTTGATGCCACGGTTATGAGTGCAGATCGCCAGCCTGGATTCCAGGTTGCAAGAGTGAGAGTGGTGGACATTTGATAATTTTCTTCAATAACATCTGTTTATTCGACATTCATTTATCACATGTATCATATCATAAATTATCCTACATTTCATCATCGCTTATATCGTAAACATCCGGTCATGTTGGTTGTTTTGGTGAGAACATTGTCCCTGGGCAACACCGGGCACCTCTGAGTTGCCATTAAAGGTGTTCAGATGTCTTTGTGGTTTTTGGTACTTGAGTTCATTTCACCTTTTTCATAAAACAAATTGCAGCACTTTATCCATCCATCCATCCATTATCTGAACCGCTTATCCTGCTCTCAGGGTCGCGGGGATGCTGGAGCCTATCCCAGCAGCCTTTGGGCGGCAGACGGGGAGACACCCCGGACAGGCTGCTAGTCCGTCACAGGGCCAACAGACACACACACACACACATTCATACCTAGGGACAATCTAGTATGGTCGATTCACCTGGCCTACATGTCTTTGGACTGTGGGAGGAAACTGAAGCCCCTGGAGGAAACCCACACAGACACCGGGAGAACATGCAAACTCCACACAGAGGACTTCCTGGGACGACCCCCTAAGGCTGAACTACCCCGGGGCTCGAACCCAGGACCTTCTTGCTGTGAGGTGACCGCGCTAACCACCGTGCCGCCCCTGCATCACTTTATCGCCAGGTTGAATTTTAATCTCGAGCCTAATGAGAATGAATTCAGAAGGAAAGGGGCGACCTCAGGAAAACCACAATGAGATGCGGCATATACCTCTGCATGTCAACGTGTTTGACATATGAAGGCAAAAGCCATGTACATTTTGCTTGTGTGCATGATAGTTTGCCATTAAGTCGTATCCACACTTCCACATAAAACAAGACACTTGCTATGTGTGAGCAATGTTCGCCCAACCCGGTCATACAATCAGTACAGTGGGCAGAAAGAACTACACCACCTTCAGTTGTCATGATCCACAGCTGGACAAGTGGATCATTCATCTGTTGAGAATGCCTAACTTTCACAACCAAAACACATCTTGTTTATATTACAACCAAGAACGCTAATAATAAATCCAGAAACCATGTGATTGTCGGCTTGAAGGCCTTGAACTGACTTTTTGTGTAAAAGCTTGTGTCCAAAACACGATATGAAAGAATGTCACAAGATTCAGTTGATGGCAGACATGCTGGACTGAACTTTTGAGCAAGAATGAGCAGCGGATCTATTCCAGTCTTTTTTATCTTCTCTTGGTAGCGACTTTTCACATCTCCTGCGAGTTTATCTGCACATGCCGATAGCATTGGTTTCATGTTTACATGGTCACTCGCCATTTTCAATTACGTAAGTCCTCCAACATGGCCGTGGCCTTGTATTGAGAACATGTGTGACGTCATGTGAACATACACTATATCAGACACGACGTTAACCCAAAACAGGATGGAGGAAGGGGATGGAAGTTTTACATAAGGCCGGTTTTTGTCAATTTGTTTAACAGGTCCAACTTGAATTTGACCGCAAAATTTCGTGCTCGCCAGTGCCGTGACCAGGACCTAACATGCCATGTCAGTGGTTTGAGTCTGCCCCCGGCGTCTCACCACCCCACCCCAACCCCCGCCCAACATCCCCCACCTCACCTGCTAGCCAGCGTGTCGACTCGCTCCCGGATGCGCTCCGAGTAGATGTTGTTCTGGCTGATGAGGCTCTCGCCGGCCTCGATGACGGCCTTGATCCGGTGGAGGTTGAGCTCCATGGTGGTAGTGAAGTCCTTGTGCTTCTTAATGGCGGCCTCCACCGTCTCCACTGTGGTGGGTAGCTCCACATGGGCCAAGGCCGACTCCTGTAGGCGGGAGAAGACCACAACAAAAGGTACACATTTTATGCCAAGATCATTTAACGGAAAATATCCCCGATGGTTTCGTGTATGCGCAATCAGTACTGATGAGTAATGTGGACTGAAGCAACAAAGTCATCACTGTGTACTATGCTGACAGAGAAATCAGTGTTCTCCTGCTCACCGTCTTTCCCACAGTGACCACATGTACTAGAAGGCAAGCTTCTGTATTGTCACCCATATAATCCTCTGCGCTAGTGTTGTGTGACTTCATTTCCACCACCGGAAACATAACTTCACCGAGAGAACGAGGATGTGTTTATGGCATCTTTTAGAGTAGGTTAAGAGTCTTAGAAACCCTGAAAGGCTTTAGTTTTTCCATCCACCAACTGATGTCACTTTGTGATCAGGAAAAAACTGCAAAAATGATCGGGAATACCTGCAGGGGATTTACATGTGCTACCCAAGTTGCAGATAGAGAGATAAGGCAGAGAATCGGTGAATTGTCCCTTTAACGGTTCACGGCAGAAAAGACATCAGATAGACAGCGGAGAACTTCACCGCACACATTCGTAGGAACCTTCACATGTAAAGACCCTCCCCAGTTACAACCAGGGTAACTATGTGTCTCAGGTGGTCAGAGGGTAATGTGAATGCACTATTCCAGTTAAGGCTGCACAACACTGGAAAAAAACCGATGTTGAGAGATTTTTTTTTTTTTTGCGACAGCTATTGCAATATGAAAACATGAATTATGTAATTTCACCGGTAATATGCAGTGTTCATGTTTGTATTTGCAATGTCAATAGCGCCATTTGGGGAGTATTTATCAATGCAGCGATGGTTAAATGATTTTTGATGAGAAAACAACAGTTGTTGAATACTCTGGTGTTGACTCACATGACGCCACTGTATTCAGTTGATACGAACCTGTCAAGCGGACCAGTCCATGAGACCAACACAATAGTTACCATGCACTTTGATTGCCCTTAAAGAGTGGGGGCTTGTCTGTGAACAAAGGAATTTAGGAGGTCGCAGGAGGCTTCATATCATTGTCCTAAATGAGAACCATTGTGATGCTCATTCGCTATGCATGTGTGCAAGACCAGCAACCAAGACGCCATTACACCAGTCTGAACTGTGTTCTTTATAAGATGGACGAGGCTGTTTCTCTTCAGGGTTAGTCATGAAGGATACGGACATTGAACCAGTGTTTATTTTCTGTCAAGCAAAAAACAACAACAACAAAAAAACAACAATGACAACAACCGATAGGCAGAATTTCTCACACATTTTGAAATACTAAACTCCTCACATTGTGGTCCCCGGATCGAACCTGTAATATCATAACATTCTGCTATAACCTGCAGTCTCCAACCCCAAGGACAGACAGAAAGAAGGTACTGCACAGAGGCTGGAGGAGGGGGGGGAGAGAGAGAGAGAGAGAGAGAGAGAGAGAGAGAGAGAGAGAGAGAGAGAGAGAGAGAGAGAGAGAGAGAGAGAGATGACAGCGGTCTTTCGTCTATAAGGCCTTTGATAGTTATTGAAAAGGAAGTGCCCCCTCAAACCCCCCCCCCGCCAAACACACCACCCACCCCAAGGCTAAAATGAAAAACCGAGTCCTTGGCATATATCTGCAGGCCAACACAAAGAGACAAATGCTGCTGTATTCACAAAGGCGCACACACACACACACACACAGACTGAGGCACAGGAGTCACAGACAGCAACACCCTGTGATATTTCAGTTAAAAAGAGGTAACACAGCAAAACCAGCCTCCTGTACCAAGAGTACTCCAGACACACACAGTCCAGTCTGTACCAAGAGTACTCCAGACACACACAGTCCAGTCTGTACCAAGAGTACTCCAGACACACACAGTCCAGTCTGTACCAAGAGTACTCCAGAGAAACACAGTCCAGTCTGTACCAAGAGTACTCCAGACACACACAGTCCAGTCTGTACCAAGAGTACTCCAGAGAAACACAGTCCAGTCTGTACCAAGTGTACTCCAGAGACACACAGTCCAGTCTGTACCAAGTGTACTCCAGACACACACAGTCCAGTCTGTACCAAGAGTACTCCAGAGAAACACAGTCCAGTCTGTACCAAGTGTACTCCAGACACACACAGCCCAGTCTGTACCAAGTGTACTCCAGACCCACACAATCCAGTCTGTACCAAGTGTACTCCAGACACACACAGTCCAGTCTGTACCAAGTGTACTCCAGACACACACAGTCCAGTCTGTACCAAGAGTACTCCAGACACACACAGTCCAGTCTGTACCAAGAGTACTCCAGAGACACACAGTCCAGTCTGTACCAAGTGTACTCCAGACACACACAGTCCAGTCTGTACCAAGAGTACTCCAGACACACACAGTCCAGTCTGTACCAAGAGTACTCCAGACACACACAGTCCAGTCTGTACCAAGAGTACTCCAGACACACACAGTCCAGTCTGTACCAAGAGTACTACAGACACACACAGTCCAGTCTTTACCAAGTGTACTCCAGACACACACAGTCCAGTCTGTACCAAGTGTACTCCAGACACACACAGTCCAGCCTGTACCAAGTGTACTCCAGACACACACAGTCCAGTCTGTACCACGTGTACTCCAGACACACACAGTCCAGTCTGTACCAAGTGTGCTCCAGAGACACAGTCCAGTCTGTACCAAGTGTGCTCCAGACACACACAGTCCAGTCTGTACCACGTGTACTCCAGACACACACAGTCCAGTCTGTACCAAGTGTGCTCCAGACACACACAGTCCAGTCTGTACCAAGTGTACTCCAGACACACACAGTCCAGTCTGTACCAAGTGTACTCCAGACACACACAGTCCAGTCTGTACCAAGTGTACTCCAGACACACACAGTCCAGTCTGTACCAAGAGTACTCCAGACACACACAGTCCAGTCTGTACCACGAGTACTCCAGAGACAGACAGTCCAGTCTGTACCAAGTGTGCTCCAGAGACAGACAGTCCAGTCTGTACCAAGAGTACTACAGCCACACACAGTCCAGTCCGTACCAAGTGTACTCATGACACACACAGTCCAGTCTGTACCAAGTGTATTCCAGACACACACAGTCCAGCCTGTACCAAGTGTACTCCAGACACACACAGTCCAGTCTGTACCAAGAGTACTCCAGACACACACAGCCCAGTCTGTACCAAGTGTACTCCAGACACACACAGTCCAGTCTGTACCAAGTGTGCTCCAGACACACACAGTCCAGTCTGTACCAAGAGTACTCCAGACACACACAGTCCAGTCTGTACCAAGTGTACTCCAGACACACACAGTCCAGTCTGTACCAAGTGTACTCCAGACACACACAGTCCAGCTTGCCTGTACCAAGTGTACTCCAGACACACACAGTCCAGTCTGTACCAAGTGTACTCCAGACACACACAGTCCAGTCTGTACCAAGTGTACTCCAGACACACACAGTCCAGCCTGTACCAAGTGTACTCCAGACACACACAGCCCAGTCTGTACCAAGAGTACTCCAGACATACACAGTCCAGTCTGTACCAAGTGTACTCCAGACACACACAGTCCAGTCTGTACCAAGTGTGCTCCAGACACACACAGTCCAGTCTGTACCAAGAGTACTCCAGACACACACAGTCCAGTCTGTACCACATGTACTCCAGACACACACAGTCCAGTCTGTACCAAGTGTACTCCGGACACACAGTCCAGCCTGTACCAAGTGTACTCCAGAGACACACACAGTCCAGCCTGTACCAAGTGTACTCCAGACACACACAGTCCAGTCTGTACCAAGTGTACTCCAGACACACACAGTCCAGTCTGTACCAAGTGTGCTCCAGACACACACAGTCCAGTCTGTACCAAGAGTACTCCAGACACACACAGTCCAGTCTGTACCACATGTACTCCAGACACACACAGTCCAGTCTGTACCAAGTGTACTCCGGACACACAGTCCAGCCTGTACCAAGTGTACTCCAGAGACACACACAGTCCAGCCTGTACCAAGTGTACTCCAGACACACATAGTCCAGTCTGTACCACGTGTACTCCAGACACACACAGTCCAGTCTGTACCAAGTGTGCTCCAGAGACACAGTCCAGTCTGTACCAAGTGTACTCCAGACACACACAGTCCAGTCTGTACCACGTGTACTCCAGACACACACAGTCCAGTCTGTACCAAGTGTGCTCCAGACACACACAGTCCAGTCTGTACCAAGTGTACTCCAGACACACACAGTCCAGTCTGTACCAAGTGTACTCCAGACACACACAGTCCAGTCTGTACCAAGTGTACTCCAGACACACACAGTCCAGTCTGTACCAAGTGTACTCCAGACACACACAGTCCAGTCTGTACCAAGAGTACTCCAGACACACACAGTCCAGTCTGTACCACGAGTACTCCAGAGACAGACAGTCCAGTCTGTACCAAGTGTGCTCCAGAGACAGACAGTCCAGTCTGTACCAAGAGTACTACAGACACACGCAGTCCAGTCCGTACCAAATGTGCTCCAGACACACACAGCCCAGTCTGTACCAAGTGTACTCCAGACACACACAGTCCAGTCTGTACCAAGTGTGCTCCAGACACACACAGTCCAGTCTGTACCAAGAGTACTCCAGACACACACAGTCCAGTCTGTACCAAGTGTACTCCAGACACACACAGTCCAGTCTGTACCAAGTGTGCTCCAGACACACACAGTCCAGTCTGTACCAAGTGTACTCCAGACACACACAGTCCAGTCTGTACCAAGTGTACTCCAGACACACACAGTCCAGCCTGTACCAAGTGTACTCCAGACACACACAGTCCAGTCTGTACCACGTGTACTCCAGACACACACAGTCCAGTCTGTACCAAGTGTGCTCCAGAGACACAGTCCAGTCTGTACCAAGTGTGCTCCAGACACACACAGTCCAGTCTGTACCACGTGTACTCCAGACACACACAGTCCAGTCTGTACCAAGTGTGCTCCAGACACACACAGTCCAGTCTGTACCAAGTGTACTCCAGACACACACAGTCCAGTCTGTACCAAGTGTACTCCAGACACACACAGTCCAGTCTGTACCAAGTGTACTCCAGACACACACAGTCCAGTCTGTACCAAGAGTACTCCAGACACACACAGTCCAGTCTGTACCACGAGTACTCCAGAGACAGACAGTCCAGTCTGTACCAAGTGTGCTCCAGAGACAGACAGTCCAGTCTGTACCAAGAGTACTACAGCCACACACAGTCCAGTCCGTACCAAGTGTACTCATGACACACACAGTCCAGTCTGTACCAAGTGTATTCCAGACACACACAGTCCAGCCTGTACCAAGTGTACTCCAGACACACACAGTCCAGTCTGTACCAAGAGTACTCCAGACACACACAGCCCAGTCTGTACCAAGTGTACTCCAGACACACACAGTCCAGTCTGTACCAAGTGTGCTCCAGACACACACAGTCCAGTCTGTACCAAGAGTACTCCAGACACACACAGTCCAGTCTGTACCAAGTGTACTCCAGACACACACAGTCCAGTCTGTACCAAGTGTACTCCAGACACACACAGTCCAGCTTGCCTGTACCAAGTGTACTCCAGACACACACAGTCCAGTCTGTACCAAGTGTACTCCAGACACACACAGTCCAGTCTGTACCAAGTGTACTCCAGACACACACAGTCCAGCCTGTACCAAGTGTACTCCAGACACACACAGCCCAGTCTGTACCAAGAGTACTCCAGACATACACAGTCCAGTCTGTACCAAGTGTACTCCAGACACACACAGTCCAGTCTGTACCAAGTGTGCTCCAGACACACACAGTCCAGTCTGTACCAAGAGTACTCCAGACACACACAGTCCAGTCTGTACCACATGTACTCCAGACACACACAGTCCAGTCTGTACCAAGTGTACTCCGGACACACAGTCCAGCCTGTACCAAGTGTACTCCAGAGACACACACAGTCCAGCCTGTACCAAGTGTACTCCAGACACACACAGTCCAGTCTGTACCAAGTGTACTCCAGACACACACAGTCCAGTCTGTACCAAGTGTGCTCCAGACACACACAGTCCAGTCTGTACCAAGAGTACTCCAGACACACACAGTCCAGTCTGTACCACATGTACTCCAGACACACACAGTCCAGTCTGTACCAAGTGTACTCCGGACACACAGTCCAGCCTGTACCAAGTGTACTCCAGAGACACACACAGTCCAGCCTGTACCAAGTGTACTCCAGACACACATAGTCCAGTCTGTACCACGTGTACTCCAGACACACACAGTCCAGTCTGTACCAAGTGTGCTCCAGAGACACAGTCCAGTCTGTACCAAGTGTACTCCAGACACACACAGTCCAGTCTGTACCACGTGTACTCCAGACACACACAGTCCAGTCTGTACCAAGTGTGCTCCAGACACACACAGTCCAGTCTGTACCAAGTGTACTCCAGACACACACAGTCCAGTCTGTACCAAGTGTACTCCAGACACACACAGTCCAGTCTGTACCAAGTGTACTCCAGACACACACAGTCCAGTCTGTACCAAGTGTACTCCAGACACACACAGTCCAGTCTGTACCAAGAGTACTCCAGACACACACAGTCCAGTCTGTACCACGAGTACTCCAGAGACAGACAGTCCAGTCTGTACCAAGTGTGCTCCAGAGACAGACAGTCCAGTCTGTACCAAGAGTACTACAGACACACGCAGTCCAGTCCGTACCAAATGTGCTCCAGACACACACAGCCCAGTCTGTACCAAGTGTACTCCAGACACACACAGTCCAGTCTGTACCAAGTGTGCTCCAGACACACACAGTCCAGTCTGTACCAAGAGTACTCCAGACACACACAGTCCAGTCTGTACCAAGTGTACTCCAGACACACACAGTCCAGTCTGTACCAAGTGTGCTCCAGACACACACAGTCCAGTCTGTACCAAGTGTACTCCAGACACACACAGTCCAGCTTGCCTGTACCAAGTGTATTCCAGACACACACAGTCCAGTCTGTACCAAGTGTACTCCAGACACACACAGTCCAGTCTGTACCAAGTGTACTCCAGACACACGAAGTCCAGTCTGTACCAAGTGTACTCCAGACACACACAGTCCAGCTTGCCTGTACCAAGTGTACTCCAGACACACACAGCCCAGTCTGTACCAAGAGTACTCCAGACACACACAGTCCAGTCTGTACCAAGTGTACTCCAGACACACACAGTCCAGTCTGTACCAAGTGTGCTCCAGACACACACAGTCCAGTCTGTACCAAGAGTACTCCAGACACACACAGTCCAGTCTGTACCACGTGTACTCCAGACACACACAGTCCAGTCTGTACCAAGTGTACTCCGGACACACAGTCCAGCCTGTACCAAGTGTACTCCAGAGACACACACAGTCCAGCCTGTACCAAGTGTACTCCAGACACACACAGTCCAGTCTGTACCAAGTGTGCTCCAGACACACACAGTCCAGTCTGTACCAAGAGTACTCCAGACACACACAGTCCAGTCTGTACCACGTGTACTCCAGACACACACAGTCCAGTCTGTACCAAGTGTGCTCCAGAGACACAGTCCAGTCTGTACCAAGTGTACTCCAGACACACACAGTCCAGTCTGTACCACGTGTACTCCAGACACACACAGTCCAGTCTGTACCAAGTGTGCTCCAGACACACACAGTCCAGTCTGTACCAAGTGTCTCCAGACACACACAGTCCAGTCTGTACCAAGTGTACTCCAGACACACACAGTCCAGTCTGTACCAAGTGTACTCCAGACACACACAGTCCAGTCTGTACCAAGTGTACTCCAGACACACACAGTCCAGTCTGTACCAAGTGTGCTCCAGACACACACAGTCCAGTCTGTACCAAGAGTACTCCAGACACACAGAGTCCAGTCTGTACCACGTGTACTCCAGACACACACAGTCCAGTCTGTACCAAGTGTACTCCGGACACACAGTCCAGCCTGTACCAAGTGTACTCCAGAGACACACACAGTCCAGTCTGTACCAAGTGTACTCCGGACACACAGTCCAGCCTGTACCAAGTGTACTCCAGAGACACACACAGTCCAGCCTGTACCAAGTGTACTCCAGACACACACAGTCCAGTCTGTACCACGTGTACTCCAGACACACACAGTCCAGTCTGTACCAAGTGTGCTCCAGAGACACAGTCCAGTCTGTACCAAGTGTACTCCAGACACACACAGTCCAGTCTGTACCACGTGTACTCCAGACACACACAGTCCAGTCTGTACCAAGTGTGCTCCAGACACACACAGTCCAGTCTGTACCAAGTGTCTCCAGACACACACAGTCCAGCTTGCCTGTACCAAGTGTACTCCAGACACACACAGCCCAGTCTGTACCAAGAGTACTCCAGACACACACAGTCCAGTCTGTACCAAGTGTACTCCAGACACACACAGTCCAGTCTGTACCAAGTGTGCTCCAGACACACACAGTCCAGCCTGTACCAAGTGTACTCCAGACACACACAGTCCAGTCTGTACCACGTGTACTCCAGACACACACAGTCCAGTCTGTACCAAGTGTGCTCCAGAGACACAGTCCAGTCCGTACCAAGTGTACTCCAGACACACACAGTCCAGTCTGTACCAAGTGTATTCCAGACACACACAGTCCAGCCTGTACCAAGTGTACTCCAGACACACACAGTCCAGTCTGTACCAAGAGTACTCCAGACACACACAGTCCAGTCTGTACCAAGTGTACTCCAGACACACACAGCCCAGTATGTACCAAGTGTACTCCAGACACACACAGTCCAGTCTGTACCAAGTGTGCTCCAGACACACACAGTCCAGTCTGTACCAAGAGTACTCCAGACACACACAGTCCAGTCTGTACCAAGTGTACTCCAGACACACACAGTCCAGTCTGTACCAAGTGTGCTCCAGACACACACAGTCCAGTCTGTACCAAGTGTACTCCAGACACACACAGTCCAGCTTGCCTGTACCAAGTGTACTCCAGACACACACAGTCCAGTCTGTACCAAGTGTACTCCAGACACACACAGTCCAGTCTGTACCAAGTGTACTCCAGACACACACAGTCCAGCTTGCCTGTACCAAGTGTACTCCAGACACACACAGCCCAGTCTGTACCAAGAGTACTCCAGACACACACAGTCCAGTCTGTACCAAGTGTACTCCAGACACACACAGTCCAGTCTGTACCAAGTGTGCTCCAGACACACACAGTCCAGCCTGTACCAAGTGTACTCCAGACACACACAGTCCAGTCTGTACCACGTGTACTCCAGACACACACAGTCCAGTCTGTACCAAGTGTGCTCCAGAGACACAGTCCAGTCCGTACCAAGTGTACTCCAGACACACACAGTCCAGTCTGTACCAAGTGTATTCCAGACACACACAGTCCAGCCTGTACCAAGTGTACTCCAGACACACACAGTCCAGTCTGTACCAAGAGTACTCCAGACACACAGTCCAGTCTGTACCAAGTGTACTCCAGACACACACAGCCCAGTATGTACCAAGTGTACTCCAGACACACACAGTCCAGTCTGTACCAAGTGTGCTCCAGACACACACAGTCCAGTCTGTACCAAGAGTACTCCAGACACACACAGTCCAGTCTGTACCAAGTGTACTCCAGACACACACAGTCCAGTCTGTACCAAGTGTGCTCCAGACACACACAGTCCAGTCTGTACCAAGTGTACTCCAGACACACACAGTCCAGCTTGCCTGTACCAAGTGTACTCCAGACACACACAGTCCAGTCTGTACCAAGTGTACTCCAGACACACACAGTCCAGTCTGTACCAAGTGTACTCCAGACACACACAGTCCAGCTTGCCTGTACCAAGTGTACTCCAGACACACACAGCCCAGTCTGTACCAAGAGTACTCCAGACACACACAGTCCAGTCTGTACCAAGTGTACTCCAGACACACACAGTCCAGTCTGTACCAAGTGTGCTCCAGACACACACAGTCCAGTCTGTACCAAGAGTACTCCAGACACACACAGTCCAGTCTGTACCACGTGTACTCCAGACACACACAGTCCAGTCTGTACCAAGTGTACTCCAGACACACACAGTCCAGTCTGTAGGACTGATGTGATGAACACATGTTCACACTACGATAGCCTTTTCTTTACGTGTGTTCTATATCTTCGCTTCTGTAACACACATAGACATCGAGGTGAGAAGATCAAATGAGAGTGTCAGACCTGCCACCTACAGTACTTTAACTCCAGATTCCCAAGAAACACAAAAACAACAGATTAACAAGGAATATTGTGATGCTGGTTATCAGTAAGTGTCAAAGTAGGATTTAAACCAGCTTGTAATTACAGTACCATGTGAAATGTGCTCTATAATATATACTATGTATATATGGATTTGGAGCTGTAGTTATTTTAATGTCTAAGAAATAAATCTGCAGAGTAATCTCTATCAATCTATATTTCTATCTCTGCTGTCTTCCTTTCTTGCTGCTTTTCTTTCTCTCGCTCTCCTTTTCTTATTCACTCAGTCTCCCTGTCTCTCTCTTCCGTCTTCAGGGACAGACGTTGGCGGCGCTGAAGCCAACCGCGCCCTGCCCGGTGAGAGAGACAGTCTGCTCTGCTGCAGTCAGCACGCCAGGCCTGAACCGTAGCTGTGAAGTCCTCTCCTAAACGTCCTCAACCTCCATTCTTCTATTGTGGGCCAAGCCTGCGTCAGGCACCTCTTGCAGTGAGACACTGAATATGAAGAACTCAAACAACGGACACACAAGTAGAGGGACTAGGAACAGCTGGACGAGTTCCCGCATACCTGAGATACCCAAGCTGGCAAGTCAGTAGAGCAATGAGTATGACAGGTGAGTACAATTACAATACAACTGGAAGAAAAAGCCCCACATCCATCAGGTCCGCGAAGGAGGAATCCTAGTGTGTTACTGACAATATGAACAATGACTACATGCGCACATGTGCAGTCGACAAGTCAGGTAAGGTTTGTTTGTATACGCCTAAATCACAGATGTGATTTCAGAAGAGCTATGCATTCACATCATATTCTCTGAGTGATCTGAGACAGTTACCAGACCGGTCCGGTCCAGCCCGTATACATTTAACAAACAAGAAAAACACAGAAACACAACATGCTTTCTGAGCCGCGTGTTTAAAAACACACAATGCACAGCTGTGTTGACTGCTCACCCAGACTACCACCATCACACCTCTGCCTTCTGGCAAGAGTCTGAGGCCCATCAGGACCAAAAACCTCACATCACAAGAAGTGTCTTCTCTGTTGCAGTTGGACTAATCAATAGCCCCTCTGCCCCCCCTCCCCACTAACAGCCATTCCCTCCCCACACCCACATGCAAATACTGCACTCTGTATATAAAACTGTACTTTTACTTTTTGCTGTTTATATTTTTTTAGATGTGTGTGTTTATCCCACCCACCAATCCATCCATCCATTATCCCGCTAACCACTGCGCCACCGTGCTGCTGTGTGTGTATTCATCACACCATTATTTTATTTCAATTAAGATAGCCTTTTCTATTGTGCAAACATCGCCAAGCTAAATCCCTAGTGCATGTTATGCACATGACAATAAAAGAATTTCTGATTCTGATCACCATTAACCCCGAAGCTAAACAACGGAAGTTCGGCACAGTAGCGCCGCTTGTTCACTGCTAGCGGTACTGCAAAAAGTGGCAGAACACAAAAAGTAGACATTTTGGCATCAGCTTTTCAACAATCTTGTATTGTGGCTTTAAAGCTCTCACTAAGGAGTGTTTGGATCGCGGCGAACTTCCACAATTTGACATATCCGAATCTAACAGAACGGTCGGGTGGGATTTTGTGTGGGGGAGGGGTTTGATTTGACTGACAGCCAATAACAGCCAAGTATTTTTAGAAGAATGTGGACATCAATATGCTATTGGGTACTTTCAATTTGATGGTAGAAGATCACTTGTCATCCATCAATCTCACCCCCATTCAGTGGACATTTTTTAGTGTACACCCAATATGTGCAGCATGACGATACTGATTTTTTTTTTTTTTTGGTGTGACTTTCTGGAACATAGAAATAAATAGATGTAAATTAAGACCTTTAAGAACAGTCATGAGGTGCCCTCTCCTCTCTTCTCATCCTCTTACCTGGTTGTTTAGGAAGGACTCGGCCTGTTTGACGTCACGTAAAAACAGGTGGAAGATGTGCGCCTGGACCAGAACCTCCCTCCTGGTCTCCCACATCTCCAGCAGCTTGTTCCAGCCCACGTCAAGCTTCTGGAGCCACTGCTGCAGCGCCGCATGGGGCAGGGGCGCTTCCTCTGACTCCAGCAGCTCGTTCACAGCCTGCAGCCGCTCGTAGTCCTCCTCGTATCTGTGGGAGGAAAAGCGGTTGGCTGCCATTAGCGCAGGACAACGGTGAGGAAAAGGCCGTTTGACAGGGAACATCATATAACAGATGTCGGTAAAGGTCTATTCTATTCTATTCTGTATAGGGATGCACTGATATCACTTGTTTGCCACCGATACTGATACCGAGTACCAATCCTTCTGAACAGTACAGACTTAGACCATTAGTTTGGGCAAAATAATGGCGATAGAATTAGTTTTTTTTTTCACCATAAAAAATACAGGCTTCCATGTGCCAAAAATGCAGCAAAGTAAGCCCTTTTGCTTTTATTTATGACATGTTATCGGATTTTAGTCTTGGGTAAAATCCCCGATAGCGAGTCTCCATTTTAGCCTGGTATCAACCCTGGTAACATTACTGTTACTGGCGCCTCCTTATCGCTGGATTTTCGCTGTAATTGTAGGTGGCTCACATGCCAAGTGACTCTTTAAAGTCAAAAGTGCAAATCAAAAACAAAAAAGCTGTGAAAAAAAACTGAAGTCATATTTGAATATCAGAATATACAAATTAAAAAGAAAAGTGACGCTCGGTGGTTTGCTGTAACCTCGGTTCAGTTTCTGTGTGCCTGGCTCTGAGCTTCTCAGCCAAGCCTCCTGCAAAATTCGAGAAGTTGGCAAAATTTTTCAATGATAAAATTTTCAGTCTTTGGAGCTGGTAGTTTTCCAGACATTTGTGATTCTCTATTGTCAATCCTGCAAAAGACAAGCGACTGTGAGACAGTTCACAAGTGTTTTCTGCTCCAGAACTGAAAGACTGTAGTTGAGAGTAAATCCTCCATGTGCCATCTTGATCCCCTGCTGCATTTTCTCTTGCTTTGTTTCCATCTCTAAAATGACCCCATCATTGCTTAAGCAACAAATTCTTTGCAAATGGTGCTCTGAAAGTTAAAATCTGAATATATCATGGTGTCCGGGTGGCGTGATGGTCTATTCCGTTGCCTACCAACACGGGGATCGGTGGTTCGAATCCCCGTGTCAGGTGTCCCTACAGACACAACTGGCCGTGTTTGCGAGTGGGAAGCCGGATGTGGGTATGTGTCCTGGTCGCTGCACTAGCGCTTCCTCTGGTCGGTTGGGGCACCTGTTCAAGGGGGAACTGAGGGGAATAGCGTGATCCTCCCACACGCTACATCCCCCTGGCAAAACTCCTCACTGTCAGGTGAAAAGAAGCGGCTGGCGAGTCCACATGTATGGGAGGAGGCACGTGGTAGTCTGCAGCCCTCCCCGGCTCGGCAGAGGAGGTGGAGCAGAGATCACAACGCCGAAGAGTGGGGTAATCAGCCAGATACAATTAGAGAGAAAGGGGGGGTGGTCAAAAAAAATCTGCATATATCTGCTGAAACTATGTGTGTACTTTTCATTCTTTGATATTCCAATTTAAATCACAATAAACCAAAATACCGAAAAAATATGTTGATTTTTTTCAATAATGTTCATCACTAACCAAATTTCAGTCTATGAGCAGTACAGCGTGTTGGCAGAGTAAATGCAATGTACAAGAAGACAGGCTTACAGCCCCCTCTGATGGTGAAAGGTGGTAATACCAAGTGAAAGTGGTACCACCGGTAAAGTCTACCAGGGTCCTGCCTAGACGGTGATTCCCCACAGAGACCTACCGTCCTATCTCCTCCTTGAGAGCAGCATGTTTGTTGATGAGCCTCTCAGCCTCCTCCAGATCGTTGGGCAGCTGATCTGAGGCAGCAGCCGTCTGGGTCTGGACCAGCCAGGTCAGGAATGAGTCCAGGTCCTGAGGAATGTGTGTGTGTGTGTGTGTGTGAGAGAGAGAGAGAGAGAGAGAGAGAGAGAGAGAGAGAGAGAGAGAGAGAGAGAGAGAGAGAGAGAGAGAGAGAGAGAGAGAGAGAGAGAGAGAGAGAGAGAGAGAGAGAGAGAGAGAGAGAGAGATCACATTCATTCATGTTCTTTTCTATTGTTCTATTATTTACACCAGCCTGATATGCTCTATGGGATACAATTGTTTTTGATCATTTCCAATACCATGAGACTGCTCTTTAGTCAACCACTTGGTTTTGTTCTTAGTATGTTCAGGTGTACTTGGTTTACAAATAAAAACTTGAAAATGAACAGGATGTTTAAAGAGTGTCTGATGGAGACGGACTGATGGACTGTATATTATTATTTTTATTTTTTTTATGCTACCATATTTCAACACTCTACTTAAAGCTACAGTATGTAACTTTGGAGAAGTGAGCAAGAATGAGCTCGATTTTGAAAGTACACAGCCAAAAAAAACACCCGACCCATCCCTGTGCCCACACGGTGCTGTCTGCGCCCCCCCCCAAAACCCCCCAGCTTCATGCACATGCTAATTGGTAAAAGTCATTGTTGTTGTTTATATAGCCTTCTCTGGAAGAATCTTGTGATATGATTTCAGACACCCCTAAAGTAGACCAAATCATTTCTTAACCTTGACATTAGTTGAACATCTGTCTCTTCTGCCTGCCTCATAACTCCAATCACTGCAATGGCTCGCGTCCTAATTAAAGTCTATGCTCGTGTGCGTCGCACAAGCCAGTGGAGACACTGTAGGTTAATGTAAGTAGCTAGCCATCTAGCTAATTTAATACACTTTACTTTCTTACCTTCAGAGTTCTGAATTAGACTGTCTACGGATGAACGCTAACATTTCCTAGTTTCTAACTTTTGCCTTAAGTTACAGTTTAGCTAACTAACATTAGCTAGCTAAAGCTAACGTTTGCCTTACCTAACATTAACTAACTGATGTTAGCTAGCTGATAGTGCACCCTTTCATTTCCAATGTTGGCTAAATAGCTAGCTAGCTGTGCCTATGGCTTGGCATTTCATTACCATTATAAAATGTCAGATATTACATAATATAAGCTAAAACTGGTGCTCAGTCATAAGCAGTGAGACAATGCGGGACTAGTTGTTGTAGAGATACGTTTTGACATCAATATAGTTTATTATTTCAATTTAATAGTCTTTTGTGTGGCTGTGGTGGTTTAGTTAGTCTTTTGCCTTTTTGATATTAGCTTTGGCACCCCTTTATTTTCACTCAGGAATGCAAGAGTTTTACCTGGCTGGGTAAATTGACCAATATTAAAATCCACATGGGCTGAAGGCTGATTAATTGTATAAGTTCAAATGTATCCCTACTTTTAACTCAGATTAGGTTTCATACACAGAGTCAACATGAGCAAGGGTACAGGAGATGCCTGACAATTTTTTGTGTTTAAGAATAGAGTAATTTGAAACCTCTAAGAATTAGGACTTAGAGATGATAATGCAGCCTGTATTTTCTGTGGTTGGCATGCAGGCTTAATACTGAGCAGGATAGTATGGGTGATGGTGAGTTTTACATTAATGTGCTGTTGTACTAAGGAAACAGAGGGAGGCCAGAATGACGTAGTAGCAAAGAGGTGAGTTACAAAGGACACTGCACTTAAAGATGTATGCCATCACACCAGATATTTATGCAAATAGTACTTTCAGAAACTGATGGGATGCACAACAATCATACTCTACTGTTCTCAACTAATATGCTAACACTTAATAAAGTGTTGGCTACTGATAGTAAAGAAAGTTCTGGTACAGCATTGTGTGGGTCTTGTTTGAGCAGAAATGATGGTCTACTGTTGTGTGTGTGTGCATTGGGGGGGGGGGTCTGACTTGCTGGTAGTTTTGCTCTAGAATACTTTGTTGGTGATCCCTGACTACAAAAGTTTTTGTGTGGTACGTGTCCCATTGAGCTGGTGTGGTGGATTTGATTTATCACCATCTACAGACTGCAGACATTACATTAAACAAGCAAGATACTGTAAGGATTGTAAGACTTCAGTTCACTGAAGCATGCGCCTGCGCTGTACTGGGTTCCCTTGACGCCCTGGAGAAAAAGTTGAATCCCCGCCTGACCGTCAACGTATAATTCACACTCTGACTGTAACTTTAACTAACTAATTCTGCCTGCCTGGACTCACCTGTATGAAACTCTGTAACCTGCCAGCCACCATCAGGGAGTCCTCACAGCCCTGCAGAGTCCGTTTCAGCTCTTCCCACTCCACACTGATCCCCTCGAATGGCACCAGAACCTCCATGGCCCGGCCCGGGTTGGCAGTAGCCAGATGTTCAGCCTCCTCCTAAAGCACAGCATTGATATCACATTAAATTCTGTATTCAGATGTGTACAATGTTGTTTTTGTCTTTTTGTCTATACAATAATTTTATTTATCTATCACTATTCTAAAGATTATTTTGGATTTTTTTTCACTTTAGTGGACAGAATGGTGGAGAGTGACAGGGAAGAGCGTTGAGAAAGAGGGGATGAAGTGTAACACAAGTCCTAGGTTGGATTTGAACCAAAGACCATCTGGCACACAGTCAGAGTTGGGTACGTACAAGGATGCCCTCTTTTCATCACTATTTTATTGATATTTGTCAATATCATTATTTCATATGTTGTACTTTAGTACAGCTAAAGATGCCGACCACTGCAAAAATGATTTCTTGTCCTTTCCTGACTGATGGAAACAAAGCAAGAATGGAAAATTACAAGTGACTCCTTCAAGGAGGGGACATTTTCCTGCTGACCAAGCAGAACATGCAGCAAAAATCAGACCTTTGACCACGGCTACATCTGTATTTCTAAATTGTTAACTGTTCCAAAGTGTGATTCTGTCTGCCTTTGTATGTGACTGGGACAACACCTTGAGATTATGAAACTATACCTCAGTTCTCGCAGGTATTAGAAACCTGAACTACAATTTACTGGCAAAATCAATGAGGAACTGTCTCCTTTATCTATATTCACCTTAAGGGTCCATTTCATTGATTGAACAGGAAGGCACACTGCTGGTTTTTTCCCCCCAAAAAAAACAAAAACTGACTACAACCTATCACAAGGCAGCATATGTAGAAAAAAGCCAGAAGCATCATAATAGTTCCATCAACATTATATCCAGGCAAAGAGACATTTAAAGAAAAGACTTGGGCTTTAGTCCTTCTGCAAAGTCAACCCCTGGGGTCGCATGCTTTTAAAGAAAAGGAGTGCTGGAATTTAAAGGGCTAAAATATCTCATGCAGTCTAGCATGTTCCGTCTGGAGTCTGCTGTCGACGTTGTCGTTTCATTTTTTTACATGCACTTAAGTGCACATGAGATCCTTCCCTGCTCACAACAGAAATGTGTGTACCGTGTACACAAAGGACCTTCACTGCAGTTGTTCCCATCTCTCTCTCCACCGATACCTCATTCCTTTCTTCATTATCCTGCCTAATAAAGCAAAAACTGCCAAAACCTTTTAAAAAGGTCACCATGATATATGGTACTCTCATTGTGTCTTTTTGCCCTCCCGCCTACCTGAAGGTTCAGAAGTTTGGGCTCCAGGACAGACAGCGCACCCTCCATGGTGGAGAGTCGCCTCTGCAGCGCTAGAACGCCTCCCAGGTCACTGCCCACATACTGCGTGGCATCAATGGCTTTCCTCTTGTCCTGGATCTGGGACTTGATCTCACCGCACTCCAGCAGGTAGTTCTGGAGCCGCAAAACTGAGTCCAAGTGGTCCTTCTTCTGCTCCACAAGCTCTACAATGCGATTCCACCTGGGAAAGCAGGAGGAAGGCGAGGATGAAGAGCAAAGAGAAGAGGGGAGGGGTGGAGTTGAGCAGAAACTGTGGAAAAAAATATGTCTACTAAATGAGGATTTAACAAGTGGAATGCTGTGTTCCACACAACCTCCAAAAAGGAAAACTGCAATGAAATGCAACTCAGTGTCAGAATTCCATCAAGTAAAGTCGGAAAGATTTCGACAACCCTGACTTCACCAAGTGGCTGTCATATGATGTCACACAAACATTGTGGGATGCAGGGCAGAGAACACTTTGAATAGTAAACAATCATCTTAAGACCATTTTAAGCTCTTAAAATGCCTTGTTGAGTCAAATTTCCTACATGGCATGAAACTAAAACCTGTTGTGCTTGCAGAGACAGCTGTGTAACCACACAGGTTGATTATGAAACGTTAGCTTTAGCTTAAGCAACGGGATATGAATTAGCAGTATCATTTAGTGTGTATTTGGTGTTGAGGGACAGGTTATCCTCAGTGCACCAACCCACCAGCTTCTCCACCTCCTCCCTATATATAAGCTGACTCATCATTGTTTAGAGATCAGTCCAATGACTGAGGTGTCATCCGCATGCTTATGTTCCTACAAAATGTCCACTTTGAAAATGTCAACTTACCATTGTTTCACCAACTATAAGAGTAGATCAATATGTATTGGGAAGGATGCTAGTGTGCAACGTTTAGCGTGTTAACGTTACCATGGTAGCTACTGGTCAAACAGACTTTCTGATTTTTATTTATTTATTTTTGATTATAGCCCTGTGATGGTCTGGCCGCCTATCCAGGGTGTCTCCCCACCTGCCGCCCAATGACTGCTAGGATATGCTCCAGCATCCCTCGCGGCCCTGGGAGCATGATAAGCGGTTGGATAATGGATGGATTTGGTGTGCATGTGCTGTAGACATTTGTTTTTTTTTATTTAGATGAACTCTTTTCGCACTCTGAACTGGAATGCTTTGTGGTTGGAAGAGGGAAATTTCAAGTAGGAACTTCCTACATCCAACTTTGTCTCGAATGAAGCCAATATACTGTTAACAATGACATTAATTCTGATAGCCTAAACTCTGCCAAAGCCTACGGCCTGAACAAACTGCTGTGAAATTGATTTGTGAAATCTTCAACTGAATTCAACACATAACAGGTAACCATTTAAGAGTTTCCAGAATTCAGCAAAGATTTTGGTGCTACTGCTTTTTTGGAAGTAGAGTCTTGTTGATATTTTGGATCTGTGGGGTATTTATCGATGCTCCAAAGTAACAGGGAGTGCAGAAGAGAGGTGAAGAAGAGAGTGCAGGCAGGGTGGAGTGGGTGGAGAAGAGTGTCAGGAGTGATTTGCGACAGAAGGGTACCAGCAAGAGTTAAAGGGAAGGTTTACAAGATGGTTGTGAGACCAGCTATGTTGTATGGTTTGGAGACAGTGGCACTGATGAAAAGACAGGAGGTGCAGCTGGAGGTGGCAGAGATGAAGATGGTAAGATTTTCATTGGGAGTGATGAAGAAGGACAGGATTAGGAACGAGCATATTAGAGGGACAGCTGAGGTTGGACGGTTTGGAGACAAAGCAAGAGAGGCAAGATTGAGATGGTTTGGACATATGTGGAGGAGAGATGCTGGGTATATTGGGAGAAGGATGCTGAATACGGAGCTGCCAGGGAAGAGGAAAAGAGGAAGACCAAAGAGGAGGTTTATGGGTGTGGTGAGGGAGGACATGTAGGTGGCTGGTGTGACAAAGGAAGATGCAGAGGACAGGAAGAGATGGAAACGGATGATCCACTGTGGCGACCCCTAACGGAAGCAGTCGAAAGTAGTACTAGTAGTGGTAGAAGGGGTATTTATCAAAGCAGGATTATCAAACTAGCCAGATATCTGTGAAAAGGATGCTGCAATGCTGGGGATACTGAGTTGAATCTGGGAAACCAAACATGAAATGGAGGTTTGGGGGTAAGATTTAGCCATAAATATTCATCGCTGCTAGCAAAGAGCAGCATTAAGGAAGCTACTGAAAATAATTTTATAAAGTTATCTTTCTAATTTACCAATACTGGCTTGCAAAATACTCCCCCAAGGGTGAATTACAAAGTATTTTATTTGAGACCTCAAAGGCCAGTATTACAGCACCTGTGTTATGAACAGCATTTCTTTTTTTTTCTGATTCTGGTCCAGACCAGCAAGTCATAGTAATCTATTTAGCCATGTAGCACCCATGCACGCACACACACACACACAAGCCTGAATAGCATGGAGGCAGCAGGGAGCCGCTGGTTATACAAACATCAAACATGACATTGTACACTCAGGTTCAACCAAGTAAAATTCATTTATCTTATCTGCTGATTTAATAATAATAATAATAATAATAGTAATACATTTGCAGCTAGAAAAGCGCTTCATTAAAATGCAACTTGATTGATTGATTGAGTGATTGATTGATTGACTGACTTGTGGGCGTCTTTCAGAGCACTCAAGGACACCTGATATTTAAAACCAACATAAATCCATATGATATATTATGATATATTTTCATCATATTCTTTTTACTAATTTATAGCGCTATATTATAATTTGAAGGGATTCAATCAAAAGTGCTACATACCACCTTTGGTAAAGCACCAAAAAAAAAAAAAAAAAAAAAAAAAACCCTATAGAGTAATTATGGAGTAATTAGAGGCTGTTTCAATAACATCCAGTTCAAGTCATGTTAGCATGCAAAGTATTAGCGGTCACGTCTTGCCACAAAAGACTCAATCTGTGACTGTTGATGAAGCCTTTTTTTGTTTCGTTTGTTTTTAGGAAGACGGTATTGAAAGGGAGGGGGGGGGGAGTAAATATATTTGAATACTTATAATGACTTGAACCAGCTTACTGTTGAAACTACCATTTATTTTCTGTAACAACATGATCAGCAGTCAGCTGTCCCCTATGGTGTGTGTGTGTGTGTGGGGGGGGTCAGTAAAAGGGAAAGAGGATAACTAATACATAAGCACATACAATATATCATAATATAATATATGCTGATATAGTATAATGTAAAATAATATCATTAGTATAGTATTATCATGAAACACCAACAAATCCCACAAAATAGATATAAAAGAAGGTGACGTGAAGAGATAAGTAAGCTTATTTTTGTTCGTTTTTCTTTTCTTTTTGACAAATGGTCATGACTGGCCCTGCCCTGTCGGTGGCAGTCGACACAGATGGCCACCTTCATACCAGCTATCATATGCCAAGGTCACAAGAGAGCCAGGCCAACGTGGACATCACTAAAAGACAACTACTCTGGCCTATCAGAACGACTAAGGTCCACCAATCAACCAATCCCCTCGACAGACTGACTGCTGGAGGCGGGATATTGACTGTATGAAACTCAAAGCTGCCAAAACAAACACGGTGGATCAGATTCCCAGATGACATTCATGTTGCCAGTATGTATTCACATGTAATAAGCCAAATGGATGATACAACAATACAGGCATGCTCTTATCCCCCCACACCCCAACACACAGCCTGAACCCCACAAACCAGACCCTTCTTTCTGATCCACAGTCCTCTAAGACTTTATAGAAGCCAACTGGGGGACTCAGGCTTATCTTTTAAATCACTCGTAAATTTTAAACTTGCAGGAGGGGGTTTGTGTGCTTTAATCGTTTCTATTTTTAGATGCAAAGCACCATGTCAACCTGGTTTCCAGCTCACAAGTTGACGTCCAAGGCCTTTGCATACTATCTCCAAATTTCTCATATGCGTTCTTCCTAAATTAGTCATCATGGTCCAACAGCTCTCAAGAATCTCTGAGAGCAAACTGACGGATGTTAGAAAATACAGAGAATCGAGACTGTTCCGGAAACATTAGTGACAAATTATTTTCTAAGAGTTGGTTTGTCTTACCTGATGCACAAAACAAGAGGTCGAATTTAATTTTCAGCGTGCAAACTTTTTGTACCAAAAGCTTGGGATTAGTGTGCAACGGCTTACTTTTAGCTTTAGCTTTTTGTTCAGTGTTCAGCTGCAATTTCCCATCTGTGTATATTCGGGGGGATGGGGTGGGAGAGTTGTCACCCCACCCAAAAACATATGCTGTTGTAAGACATTAAAGATACTACATTTTTTAAGGAAATTATAAAAAGGAAATTTGGAAAATATATTTTTTCTGCACCCCCATTGCCACCACCACCATTACTACTACTACTACTACTACTTTCGGCTGCTCCCGTTAGGGGTCGCCACAGCGGATCATCCGTTTCCATCTCTTCCTGTCTTCTGCATCTTCCTCTGTCACACCAGCCACCTGCATGTCCTCCCTCACCACATCCATAAACTTCCTCTTTGGCCTTCCTCTTCTCCTCTTCCCTGGCAGCTTCATATTCAGCATCCTTCTCCCAATATACCCAGCATCTCTCCTCCACACATGTCCAAACCATCTCAGTCTGGCCTCTCTTGCCTTGTCTCCAAACCGTCCAACCTGAGCTGTCCCTCTAATCATAGGCCGCGGAACCGGTATGGCCAGTAGGGCCGTGGCCATACCTACTTTGGCGTGCATCAAACATAAACATGTGTAAAAATTCAAATCGCAAATACGTTACATTCTTAATGTATTGCACTTTTGCCCTCTTCCCGGGCTAATTTCCACTAGCTGTAAGCCTACGTACAGTACGTAGCCTATCACAAGCAACAAACTCTGTTTCCTAATGATTGATTGGTTATTTGTGTCACGTGAGCTTAGCGTCACACGGACGTTTTATACAATTGTTTTATACGATTCCCGTGTCAACTGCCAGCGCCGAGAGGTCTTTCTCAACCCTTCGTCGTATGAAGACTTATCTAAGGTCAACAATGACTCAAAGGAGACTCAATGACTTGATGTGCAGCCACACACACAGGGATGCTTTGACCAATGTGGATGGTCTCGCCATTGCCAGTGACTTCATCCAGCACAACGAGAGACGGAGGAACTTCTTTGGGAAAGTTTAAGACGGGGTGGTGAGCGTTGACATTTTTTTAATCCTATGCAACTGGATTTGACGTGTCAAGTGATTTATGCTTTGTAATCATACTGATTATACTATTTGATTGTGACTCAAGTGTAGGCTATAATCAGGACAAATAAAAACGGCAATAATAAATAAAGTTATGCGTTACGAGTGTGGCTTGGGGGGGGGACGTCACGTCATTCTTGGCCCTACCCATTCGAAATGCGTTCCGCGGCCTATGCCTCTAATATACTCGTTCCTAATCCTGTCCTTCTTTGTCACTCCCAATGAAAATCTTAGAATTTTCAAGTCTGCCACCTCCAGCTCCACCTCCTGTCTTTCATCACTGCCACTGTCTCCAAACCATACAACATAGCTGGTCTCACTACCATATTGTAAACCTTCCCTTTAACTCTTGCTGGTAACCCTTCTGTCACAAATCACTCCTGACACTATTCTCCACCCACTCCACCCTGCCTGCACTCTCTTCTTCACCTCTCTTCTGCACTCCCTGTTACTTTGAAGAGTTGACCCCAAGTATTTAAACTCATACGCCTTCGTCAGCTCTACTCCTTGCATCCTCACCATTCCACTGTCCTCCCTCATTCACGCATATGAATTCCGTCTTGCTCCTACTGACTTTCATTCCTCTTCTCTCCAGTGCATACCTCCACCTCTCCAGGCTCTCCTCAACCTGCATCCTACTCTTACTACAGAGCACAATGTCATCCGCAAACATCATAGTCCATGGAGACTCTCCTGGTCTCCTTGTCTTCCTTCATCTGTCCTGATGACACACCAAGTACCTTCCTAGCTGTCTCCCTCACTATTTCTGCAGTGGTTTTCCAGCCATCTGGCAACTCTTCACTACCACCCAGTACCTGTCTTAACTCCTGCCTGAACTCCACACAACAGTCTTCCTTCTTCAACTTCCACCATTTGATCTTCGGCTCTGCCTTCACTCGCTTCCTCTTCTCGATCCCCAAAGTCAACTTACATACCACCATCCGATGCCGCCTAGCTACGTTCTCCCCTGTCACCACCTTGCAGTCCCCAATCCCTCTCAGGTCACGGCTTCTACATAAGATATAGTCCACCTGTGTGCACTTTTCTCCTCTCTTATACGTCAGCCTGTGGTCCTCCCTCCTCTTGAAATATGTATTCACCACAGCCATTTCCATTCTTTTCTCAAAATCCACCACCATCTGTCCTTCCACATTTCTCTCCTTGACATCATACCTACCCATCACCTCCTCATCACCTCCGCTCCCTTCACCAACATGTCCACTGAAGTCTGCTCCAATCACCACTCGCTCCTCCTTGGGTACACTTGATCCAAATCACTCGTCCCACCACTTCATCCAACTCACTCCTGAATTATTCTTTCTCTTCCATCTCACACCCAAATTGCAGGGCATATGCGCTGATAACATTCATCACACCTTCGATTTCCAGCTTCATACTCATCACTCTGTCTGACACTCTCTTCACCTCCAACACACTTTTGACAGACTCTTCCATCAGAATTACCCCTACCCCATTTCTCCTCCCAGTTGCACCATGGTAGAAGAGTTTGAACCCACCTCCGATGCTCCTGGCCTTACTCCCCTTCCACCTGGTCTCTTGCACACACAGTATGCCTACCTTTCCTCTTTCCATCATATCAGCCAGCTCTCTCCCTTTACCAGTCATAATGCCAACATTCAAAGTTCAGACTCTCACCTCCACACTCCTACCTGTCCTCCTCTCCCGCTGCCTCTGGACATGCCTTCCCCCTCTCCTTCTCTTTCGCCCAACAGTAGCATAGTTGTTATTATTGTTGTTATTGCATATGTTCATTTATTTAGAAAGCTGCTAACTTTTGAAAATATGATATAAGTGAGCTTAAATCTGAATTAAATTGGTGGAGGTTACATTTTTTGAAGTTACAGGACGGTCCTCAGGTCAAACAGCAGAAGTAGCTTGTCAAAATATCAAACATGTTCTGGTATGTATATATATATATTTGTGTGTGTGTGTGTGTGTGTGTGTGGAGTGAACTCACATATGGGCTCAAATCCTTAAGGTCATGACAGCTAAACAGACATGAGCTAGCCAACAACTGAGAAAATGGGGGTCGTTTTTCACTTAAGGACGATGAGTGAATCAAAAAAAGGAAGAAGATAATTCATCACACATAAGTCATCAGCTGCCCATAACAAGATGGCAGAACTTTATTTTATGTTTCCCCCCCAAGGAAAAAAACCCACCATTTTCAGAGCTATCAATTCCCCATGGACAATTGGCCAGCCTATTATCTTTTCCTCCCCTCCATCCACCCACCCACTCTCCTCTCTCTCCTTCTCCCCTGCCTCCACTTTTCCTTCTTTCTTCTCTCCCACCCACTCCTCTCCCTGGTGTAAGCAGGACACAGAGATTTAGTAAGGTATGTTGTCTAATCAGCAAGAAGCTGGTGGTTGAAAACCCATTAATCGGGTGTATGATATATGACTTACTCACACGTCACAAAATTTGATCAAAAATGATCAATAATGAGATCACGATTATTTATCACGATTATTCATTGATTTTAGGGACAAAATATATTTTCTTTTAAAATAATTCTGTGTGGTCTTGTGGGGAAAATGACATTTACAAGCATCAACTATTCATTTTAAAATCCCTGTCAATGTAATGGAATTGTCAGGCTCAAGTACGGCTCCATTGTTCTGCTTGACCGTAGGTCAGTGGTAATCGCAAAGTACTCGACAGCTGGGACATCCCTATCCATTTCCCCTCGACGTTTTGCGTACAGCGCAGGTAATGCCACTTTGGAAAAATAATTGCGTGAGGGGATCACATATGTTTTGTCGAGAGTGTTGACCACTTCCTGAAGCCTTCATTGCTCACAGTGTTTATTGGACACATATCTTGGGCCAAATGGAATGCAACTGCATCAGTTATTTCAGTCTGTCTTTGGGAGCTGGATGGATACGGTGCCATGCTGCACAGGGTTACAGGGTTGCTGTTATGGATGTCTTGAGTTGACACTGGGCAAGGACGGGGATTCAGTGAGCTAACGTTAGTTCTTCTTGGCCTTCATGCATTCCTTGTACTGCAGTTTGTGGTATTTTTTCAGGTGATTGAAAATATTAGTTGTGTTGCTTTGTGGCACACACACAATTCCACGGTACTCTTTGCGTATGACTTCTTCTTGGTTGACATCACTTGCCCTAAATCCAAAATATTTCCAAACTTGGGATGAGGATCCGTTTTGAGGGACTAGCTCTTCGCCTTCCGCTCCAGACATTTGATCTTCGTTTTGTCCTTACTCTTCTACCCTGGGCTGCAGCCGCAACAACCCGAAATTTTTTTGCACAGGCTGCCGCTGCAGGGTTGGCACTTAAAAGGAACAGCTGTGACTGGTCATGCAGTTAGTTTAGGAAGTGCTTGATTTGATATATAGTGGAGTGTTCCATGAGTGAAGCACGCATTTTAAACGTCAATATCACAATCAATCATGTTCATTTAATTGTGCAGCTCTAACTAGTAGTTATTCTTTTAATCATTATCCATAAAGCACTTTCCGGTATCCAGGGACAAAGGTCAGGGGTTTGGTGGGTTGTCGTTATACTTACTACAGCTGAGTAGTATTACTTGTGGTAGTGACAGTGTTAGTATTATTATTATTACTGATTGGCACCATTAATCGTAGCAATTACTTCTATCGCTGTTGCTTTTATCTATGATTTAGGGTTTTTGAATAGTCACAAGTTGTATTATGAATGGCAGTATATCAGTAGTAATTTCAGCATTAGTACTATGAGTGTTGGTGTTACTCTATGTTTTTGTTTTGTTTTGATTCTTTTTGAATATTTTTTGTCTTGCAGTAGGTGGAGTTCACGTAGATATCACTTCGCTATTTGGGGTCGGCCGATATTGGCCTGGCTGATTATCAGATCCAATATTCAGCATTTTTAAAATTATTGGAATGGTTTGGGTTTTTTTTTTTAATCTGATTGCTGATGAAATAAATTAATTTAGAAATGCACTACTTTGGCTCCAATGCAGCCGCCTCTGTCTGTAGTCACCACTCTGTGGTATAGAGCAATGTCCCACCCACAGCACTATCTGACTGGTTACACGTCACGAGTAATAGTCTATCAACACTGGCGGCTACTGTGCCACCGACAGACACAGAGGAACACATTTGCAGACTGGAGCAGCTCCAGTGAGCCTTGCGAGCTGTTTTTCGAAGGTAAGGCAGCAGATATTGTTGAAATTGCAACAAACATCACAATCCTGTACACTTGAAGTTGCAAAAACACCACAATCTTATGATCTATTTCTATGATGACAAGCTTGCCCAGTTTTCCTGTTACACCACTGAAAATCAGGAATCAAAAACAATTTATTGTCATTTCTTTTTGTACTTGTGTACACAAAAGAAACTAAATTCCGTTTCCCCCAGCACACAGCAGTGCGACACAAAACACACATCCAAAATTCCCAAAAAACGACACCACCAAAAACATACAAAAACAGAGAGAAAATCCATCCATCCATTATCCAAACCTCTTGTCCTACTCAGTGTTGCGGGGATGCATGAGCCTATCCCAGCAGTCACTGGGTGGCAGGCGGGGAGACACCGTGGACAGGCCGCCAGGCAATCACAGGGCCGACACACTGAATACTTGTAATTTTCTCATCTTCAACAGTACTATCAATTGCTTTTTGATGGCAACAAACAGAACAAAGCAAAAAAACAAAACAAAACCACAAACAGTTACCAACACAGTCCACTCAGTGCAACACAGTCCAAAAACTCCACTGCCCGAAGAACGAACGCCAGTCAGGATGACTGTCAGAACTGCCAGTCTGCATGGGCTAACAGTTAGCTTAGCCTGCCCCGCATCCGCGTCCTGTTAGACCGCCCTCGGTATTTCCTCCTCGGGCGCAGCTCCCGCAGGACCGTGGTCCCTGGGCCCACCGAGCGCAACAGACCAGGCTCCCTGAGCCAATCCAGTGCCAGCTTTCCCAGCCAGACACCTTCGACACACCTCCCCGCACTCCACACAGTGACACCAAAACACAGTCAACGCTAGGCGAGGCCGCCGCCAGACCGCCCTCGGTGTTATCAGAACTGCCAGTCTGCATGGGCTAGCAGTTAGCTTAGCCTGTCCCGCTTCCGCGTCCTGTCAGCAGCCCCTGGTGTTACCTCCTCAGGTGCAGCTCTGGTCAGGGCCACGGTCCCTGGGCCCACAGGATGTAGCAGACATATCTCTCCCAGCCGATCCAGCTGGCGATCCAGCTGATGGAATATGTCCCGCATAATGAACTTTGTTCCAGTGATATACAGTTAAATATAACGAGAAAATAGGGCTGGGCAATATGGACAAAATCAAATATCACGATATCTTTGATCCAATACCTTGATAGTGATATTATGACAATATTGTAGGGATGACTATTGGTGTGCTCATAAGATATTTACATCCAAGAGATTTTTTTATAAACAGTCATTACTAATCTGGATATGATGACCAAGCAGGTAGAAGAAAAGAGTAGAACAGTCTACCAAGTTAAGAAAATTTCACCCCTTTACTGTAATGTAGCCATTTAAACCAGGAAAATACACTTATACCGTCCATTATCTGAGCAAATTTGTATGCTTATACCATGTCACAATATTAAGATATCCAAAATCCAAAATGATATCTTGTCTTATATCACAATATCAATATAATATCGATGTATCCCCCAGACCTACGAGATAAGTTTATTTATGCAGCAATAGCTATATCGTTGAGAAATTTTGCTGCTAGTACAACTGGAACTTATTTTAGCTACCATATTGCAAATGTGACATTACTCAACCACATGCTATAGATAGGCGGCACGGTGGCCCAGTGGTTAGCGCGGTCGCCTCACAGCAAGAAGGTCCTGGGTTCGAGCTCCGGGGTAGTCCAACCTTGGTGGGTCGTCCCGGGTCGTCCTCTGTGTGGAGTTTGCATGTTCTCCCCGTGCCTGCGTGGGTTTCCTCCCACAGCTCAAAGACATGTAGGTCAGGTGACCTAGCCATACTAAACTGTCCCTAGGTATGAATCTGTGTGTGTGTGTGTGTGTGTGGGCCCTGTGATGGCATGGTGGCCTGTCCAGGGTGTCTCCCTGCCTGCCACCCAATGACTGCTGGAATAGGCTCCAGCATCCCCGTGACCCTGAGAGCAGGACAAGTGGCTCAGATAATGGATGGATGCTATAGGTAGCCAACAGTCATAATAACATAAGCTAATGTTGAGTCTCATAGAGATAATTTGAATGCGATGGCGAACTTCCAACAAGTTCATTTGGTCATCCATAACTTATCTAGCTGACTAGCAAAAAAACTGATAGGCTACAATGTTATTTGTTGCACGTCACCTACCAGGGCCAGTCACACTCAGTCTCAACCAACTACTACTAGCAACATCACTGACGTGTCAGTTAACTTCATAAGAAATTCTACTGGGAGCTACCTGCACTTTTTGTTGTAAGATAATGTTGAAAAGTTATCTTATACTTAAACATATGCTTAAAGGCATTTCAAAACAGTTTTATGCGGGAATTTGTGTTATTCTAAATTTTGACACCAAAATTTTCATTTTTACTGCAAATGTACATCGGTTTCAAATATCAGTATCTATGCTGATATTTACTCATTTACTTTGATTACTAATGGTATCAGTATCGGGCCGATACCGATTATTAGTAATCAAGGAGACCGATACAGCTTTTTCAGGGCTGATACTATTGGCCCTAAAAAAAAACCCATATCGGTCGACCCTTAATTGTTATTACTTGTAGTAGACATCATAATATCTCTGATCTATCTCTGATCACTGTTGTGTATTTTTTGATGTGTCAGCTCTTCCTGTACAACAGAAGAGCACTCGAATGCTCAAAAAACACTTCATTGATAGTAACACAATTGAAACCTTTCAGAAACCGTAAATGAGTTGTCGCCGTTCATGTCATCACAAACTGAGGATCTTGTGAACGACTTCAACTCAAAATATGGAATATCTTTGACAACATTGCACCTGTTAAAACTAAAAACATAGAAAAACAAAAAGCCTCCTGGAGAAATGGTGTGGTTATTAGGCAGCTTAAGAGAGACTGTCGCCAAGCAGAACGACAGTGGAGGAAGACTAAGAAATTTACAAGGACAGACTGAACAAGTACTGCAAAAAAATAAACAGGCAAGACAGTCTTTTTTCTCTAAAATCATTAATGAAAATATGAACAATAGTAAAGGGCTTTTCTCCACTATTGACTGACTTATTAATCCACCATCTCCAAACCCATCAGAGATGCTGTCCACTGAAATATGTGAGCAATTCGCCACATTCTTCAATAACAAAATTATTGCCATTAGACAGAACATTAGTGCCTCAAGATCCAGTAATGAACCTACCCTCCAGTTCTCCAGAAATATCACTGGCGCCATGTCTCACTTTGACACTCAAGACCTTAAAAGTCTACACAATATTGTTAGGCAGCTCAGGTTGCCCACCTGCTGCTTGGATCCTCTCCCTACCAAATGTAAAAAAAATTTTGTAATTGCTTAGCACATGACGTTTTAGAAATTATTAACTACTCTCTTCAGGCAGGTATATTTCCTGCAGCACTTAAGACAGCTGTCGTTAAACCACTTCTGAAGAAGAGTAATCTTGATGCGACAGTTATTGCCAACTACAGGCCCACCTCCAACTTACCATTCCTCAGCAAAATCCTTGAAAAAACAGTTTATTCTCAAGTTAATAAGTATTTAATATCTAACAACCTTCTAGGCATCTGTCAATCGGGTTTTTGATCTCACCATAGCACAGAACCGGCACTTATCAAAGTTGTGAACGATCTGCATATGAACACAGATTCTAATAAATTGTCTGTTCTTGTGCTCCTGGATCTCAGTGCTGCTTTCGACACTGTTGATCATGATATCTTGCTAGAGAGATTAGAAAAATGGGTCGGCCCGGTTCTCAACTAGTTTAGAACATACCTTCAGGACAGGCAGTTCTTTGTGTCTATTGGAGACTTTGCCTCAGAAAAAGTGGATATAATGTGTGGGCTACCCCAAGGTTCGATTCTTGGACCACTACTATTCAATCTCTATATGCTCCCACTTGCACATGTTATACAGCAACACAAAATAAATTATCATAATTATGCAGATGATTCACAACTGTACATATCCCTATCTTCTGATGACCTAGCTCCCATACGTTCCCTAATTCAGAGTATTGACGATATTACTTTATGGATGTCAGATAACTTTTTACAACTGAACAAAGACAAGACAGAAATACTTATTTTTGGTGCAAAGACTCAGAGACAGAGAATTGCAGCTCATCTCAGCTCTCTGTCTCTGGAGTGCAAAGGTGAAGCTAGAAATCTTAGTGTAATGATGGACAGTGATCTAAATTTCAAGAGCCACATCAATCATCTCACAAGATCAGCCTTCTACCATCTTAAAAACATTTCAAAACTAAGGGGCTTTCTATCAATATCAGACTGTGAGAAATTAATCCACGCTTTTATAACAAGTAGACTAGATTACTGCAATGGACTATTCACCGGCCTCCCAAAATCAGTTGTGCACCAACTACAATTAATTCAAAATGCGGCAGCACGTGTTCTCACCAGAACTAAAAAGTATGAGCACATTACACCTGATCTTAGATCTCTGCATTGGCTCCCCGTTAAGACTAGAATTGATTTTAAAATTCTTTTAATTGTAGACAAAGCGCTAAATGGCCTTGCACCACACTATATAAAAGATATGTTAATTTCTTATAAACCAGCAAGAACTCTCAGGTCCAATGGCAGTGAATGAGAACATTCACAGACAACGGCAGGGGTCTTTTAACCAGCCCTGGTGCTAAGTCTAGAAGAGGGGAAGCTGCATTTTCTATTTACCCCCCAAGTAGATGGAACGCCCTGCCTGAGGACCTGAGAGAGGCCTCCACACTGGACACATTTAAAAGCAGGTTAAAAACCTTACTTTTCAAAACAGCCTACAGCTAAATTCGTAGTGTGTGTGTGTGTTTTATATAGTTTGCTATTTTTATATATTCTGCTCTGTTGTTACTTTTAATTAATCAGTGTTTACTTGTTTGTTTTTTTCTAGAATTTGCCTGTACTTTTATTTATTTTTTGTGAGGGGGGGAGATTTTATTGATTTCATTGTTTGATTGTGTGAAGCACTTTGTGTTACATTTGTTTGTAAGAAAAGTGCTATACAAATAAAATCTGATTGATTGAGCAGTAGTAACTGCAGTAGTAGCAGAGTCAATAATATTACCCTTGTTATTAGTTGTTTACTGATATCTATTAGTGTAAATTACATATTTTTTGTTAATGTTGTTGTTATTGGTATCAGGGCAGCTGAGGTAGCTGCACTTTTGTTGTTTAATATCGCCTATGGTAGTAGTAGTAGTAGTGGTAAATAGTCGTAACTCTTATTAATGTTAATTAATGTTAATTAAGTGTTAAGATTAAAAGAATTTTAACAGATAATGCATTAACTGTTAATCTCATTTTTGTTTATCTCACTTTTGTTGATGTCAACACTGTGTCTTGCAGTACCTGGAGTTGAGATGGTCTTGGCAACCTCTGACCTCTGTGGAGGAAGGATGGCCTCCATCCAGGAGCTGCTGGACTATCTGGTTGACATCGAGGATCCTTCCCATCAGGCTGTTCATTTCCTGGTCAAGGCTCTCGAACCTACACCAAGGGCATCATGGGAACAGAGTTGGACAAAGTCAGTTGATACGATATCATGCAATAGAGATAAACTGAACTCTGTGACATGGGGGTTATGAGAGGATGCCATCTTTATTATTTGGGTGTGAGAGTGTTAGATGGGATTCTTATGTCTGATTTCATGTCTTAATGTGTGACAAGCTACTTGTCTGTCAGTCTCACTCAGTCTTGGTGCATGTTTGGTGTGTTCAACAGTAAATTCTGCAGTAGGGCTGAACAACATCTAGTTTCAGAATCATCATTCCAATATAAATGTGAAATGGTCACATTGCAAAGGACGAAATGATAGGCAAATTGGGCTCATCAGTCATATTAGGCTAAAACTCTTAGAACTATTATCACCACCCCTTTTTTTCTTAATTATACTTGGCCACTTACCCATTCTTCCGAGACATCCCAGTCGCTGCTCCACCCCCTCTGCCGAGCCGGGGAGGGCTGCAGACTACCACACACTTCCTCCGATGAATGTGGAGTCGCCAGCCACCTCTTTTCACCTGACAGTGAGGAGTTTCACCAGAGGGATGTAGTACGTGGGAGGATCACGCTATTCCCCCCAGTTCCCCCTTCTCCCCAAACAGGTACCCCGACGGACCAGAGGAGGCGGTATTGCAGCGACAAGGACAAATACCCACCCACAGACACGGCCAATTGTGTCTGTAGGGATGCTTGACCAAGCCGGAGGTAACACGGGGGGGTAACCAGCAATCCTCATGGTGGTAGGCAACGGAATAGACCGCCATGCCGCTCAGATGCCCCCACTAAAACTATTATTTGACAGGAAATGAAATCAAGCAAGGTCCACTGTTTTACGACTAAAGAAAATGATTTTGGTGTACCTGACAAAAAAGTAATTGAGTCGGATTTAATGACTACTTGGACATGTCTTTCCTCCTCCAAAACAATTCTAATCATCGCTAGAGTGATAAATTGTTTTGCAAATGTTGCTTTGCAAGTTTAAAGTTTCATTTATCTGGTGAAATCACATAACTCCTTTTCATTCTTTAATGTTGCAATGTATATCATAAAAACAAAATTATTTTAATGTTGATTTTTTTTTTCCAATATCGTTCAGCAGCTATTTTGTGGTACAGATGGGCCTGGTGGAACGAGGCAGTAATGGCCCATGAGATGTCTGGGATAACTCCCACTTTTGGACATGAACATTGACCTCTTTAGTGTGATTTTTTTTTCAAGGAATCAGGCGTGTCTAGTTCGATTCTTCAGGTTTCTTTGCACTAGCCCACTGGCATTCACAACAGCCTGTATGCACACACATACCAATGACTGAACAGGCAACTTTCTACTTAGCTTCTTTAACTTTAATAATATTCTCTAAGCTGCTCATGATACTCTACAATATCCATCTCCTCATTGCTCTACCCATTTCTTGCCTCTCTCTTTTCTCTCTTCTCTCTAACGTACCGATGCGCCACCACCTCCACGTCCTCCAGCCTCTCGGGGATCTCCATCTTGTCCAACCACTGCTCCTTTTCGTCAATCCACAGCTCGCAGGCGTTCACCTCGCTGAACATGTGGTAGACGGCCAGTGCGTCGTGGAGCCACTGCTGCCTGAGCACAGCCACCTCCGCTACCTCGGTGTACAGCTGCTCCGTCTCCCCCATACGCACCTGCACCTCCTACAAGGAACAGAGGAGAGGAGAGGATGGAGAAAATCCAGAGAAAAGAACTGAAGAGAGGACTTGGTCAATCTAAAATGAATCAAGTAACAAACAACTGAACTGAACAAAGTGCTTTCCCAAAATATCACAAAACCCCCACTCCCCCTCTGCGGTTCACTTACTTCCTGTTCACGGTATGGCAGCGGCAGTGCCACCATGTGCTTGCGCAGCGCCACTACATGCAGACGGTGTTTATCTATGGCCTCCCGGACACCCCGGTGCTTCTTCAGCAGTGACTGGGTGGAGTACTCGTCATGCCCAAAATCTTCACTGGACACCAGGCGGTAAGCGTCCTGCAGCCAGGCCAGCAGGTCGTCCATCTCTGTGGAGAACTGGAAGAAGTTGAGCGCCTCCTGCAGGTGGCCAAGGCGCTGGGCAGCCTGGTCCTCCAAACTCTTCCACTCCCCCTTCACCTCCATGATGTGCTCCTGGATGCCGGCCGTGCCAAAGCTCTTCTCACTCAGGATCTGTTTCCCTCTTTTTATGGTGTTCTAAGAAGGGGACGGGCAAAGGAAGAGAGGGCCAATCAAAATCGTCTAACACAGAGTTTAGGGGTACTACCAGTGAGGTTAACTTTAACTTAAGAACTATTTATAGTTCAGCCTGATCAGTCTTTCCGCTAACATCCATCAGCCCTCCACTTTGATTTTTGGATGTTGTTAATAATGATAATAATATGGAGGTGGAAAACCAGGAGATAAATGTGCTTTTACATGCAGTTGTGGGCTTTGTCGCCTCATCTTTTTCCAATGGAGGATCATGTGTTTGTTGAAAATTCAGTAAACAGCAATACAGTGGTCCAGTCCCTGTATAACTGCTGCAGCAGACAGGCACAGCGACATTAAAATGGCGTTTACTGCATTTCTGACAAACCCGTTATCCTCCTTTATAAACAGATGATGTGACGGCTGGAGTAAGAATGTCCTATCACGTTGCAATGACAACTGAGCCAGCGACGGGATCAAAATTCAGTAAAATGTAAGTCTCGGCAACAACCGTAACAAAGACAGGTTACTCATCACTCAATGTATAATCCAAAAGTTGTTGTGACTGACCATCAAATGTAATTATTATCAAAAGTTGTTTTTAACTTCTGCCTACTCCTTTTCGAACTGCCGAGATTTAGAACAAATGTTTGATGATGATATTGCTTGCTCGTTTTGATTTTTTTCGCTTTTGTTTTCTTTTATTATAATTTTTTTTTAAAACGTTTGAAATAAACAAAATAAACAAAAAAGTGGCAACAATCATAACTTGCCAAGCTATAAACTGACCTGAAGGGCTGCAGGCTTCAAACCAAGTACTGTTCAGAACATCCGATAGAGTCAAGTAAACAGGATCGTTTATTTGTCGTTTCATTTCATGCACTTGCGTACATGAAATGAAGCGAAATATCGTTTCCCCCAGCCCACAGCAGTGCAACACAAAAGACAAAAACACATATCCAGACTACAAGAACACATACATCCAAAAAAAAAAAAAATTTTTTTTTTCACTGTCCAAGATAGAATAACATTGTAAACCTCCTTTCAGATGTTTGGATTGGGGAGTTCGGCCTTTTTTTAAATTTCTGATATCTACACCCACTTGCCGCAGTGATCGGCCAGGTGTGCTCAGATGTGATTATAGACAGGCTTTCAAGTGGTCTGCAAATTCTACTCTATTCATTCTTCACACAACCACTTCCATCGCCGTGTTGACTGCTGACTGTTCACCATGGACAGCTCTGAGGAAGAACTCTCGGAGTGTCCGCCTTTATCCGCATGTTTGACTCTTTGCGTCGCAATTAGAAAAAGTTCTTGTATATGACCCCGTCCTTCTCTATGACAGGCAGCTTCTCGGTCCATCTTCCAGTTCAGCCATTTGTAGAAGATACAAATGACTCATCGTCCCACCTGATGTGGTGGGACGATGGGATGTACAAAGTAGTTAATTTGAAGCATGCAGAAACCTTACACTGGATCTAAGCGGCTCTGTGCATAACTGTAGTCCACTGACTTCCGGTTTCTACTGCAGCAGCCATACCCGTTTCCTGTTTGTTGGCATGTGCTATTGGCATGCCAACAAACAGGAACGTCCACGATTATGAGGATGAGCGGACGGATGTAATTTTATGTACAACGTGAAACTTTTCACCCGTTTGCTGGTAGGTGCAGATGAACGTTTGTTGACAATTCTGTGCATGTGGTTGACATTTACCCATGGTAAATCTTGCAGGCATCGCCAAAAATATGCCATTGTCAATAGCACACGCCAACAAACAGGAAGTTGGTATGACCGCTGCAGTAGAAACCGGAAGTCAGTGGACTACAGTTATGCACAGAGTGGATTGCACTTGATTTGCTGCAAAACTAGATGGCAGTGTCACGAATGCTACAATGTAGCACGAGTGATAAATCAGGTACCAAAGTAATTGTGTTTATGTTCTCTCACATTCACTGGTAACTGTAATGAAGAGAAGGTTTGCGATGGAAATGGCTTTTGCTTGATGAGCAAAAAGGCCTAATTTTGTTGCCATTATTGAGAAGGAGAAAATGATGTTGGTAGAAGAGATACTTTGTGAGGTCACTTAACATGTTGAGGTGGAGGGATGGGGGAATTTGCTGTGCTTGTTCACCAAACGCGAAAGGTGGATGAACCGCTGGGTGCCGGCACCGGAAACAGGTAGTTAGTAAACGGCCCAAGCAAACCAGTCACGGTCCTTGCTGTGTCCTCATAGCATGCATAACCTCAATGGCCAGGTACATTTCTGAGCAGGTGACTGTATGCTATGCCGTAGCCATCTTTATTGTTATGAAGACACTGCTGGGACCTACGTTGGAGCCCCATCGTCACAGAACCAAAAATAAGGAGTTAGACTTACTCTGATGCCTTTTTAATGCAGGGAACAACTAAAGTAGACATGCATCCATACATATGCACAAACACACAGGTAGCCACACACATGCACATATACAGAGGCACACACACCTGTAGCAGCGATCGGTGAGCCAGCAACTCTCCAGCCAGGGTCTTGTGTTTCTGCAGGAGCTTCAAGACACTGCTCAGGTCCTTCCCGTAACCCTGAGCTGCCAGGATGGAGCTCTTCTCCCTGATCCAGGCCTCCGACTCCTCCAGCTCCTAAAGCCATAACACATCAAGAAAGACGAGGCTTGTTTTAGGCAAGTGTGAATGCAAACTGAGGGGGAAGTGTAAACGCAAAACTGTTGGCTTCAGAAAGGCTCCTCAGACATCTGCGGGTGACACCATGTCCGTATTTTATACAGTCAACGGTTCTGATCAAATAATCAGACCACAGATGTGAATACAGTCTTGGACAGGGGTGAGATGCTTCTATTTGTTTACACCAATGAGAAGTCTTGCAACAGAGTGCAGAGACAAAAGCACGATTAACATTCTCAAGGTCACCGAAGGACAAAAAAACGACTCGATTTTTAATATGGTTCTCAAATGGATGAAACTCCAAACGAACAACTCTTCACCTCTTCCAAGTAAAGACATTTGATGGTACGGCTGCTTGACTTACCATCAAATATGGTAACCAAGCAGAGGGTTTCCCGTATACCAACAAAAGGATGAAACGAAGCAGAACAGGAGAAACAACTCAAATGAAAGAATAGAAGAAATACAAAAAAGAGGAGTAAAAATTAGAGACAAAGGAAGAACAGTTAAGACAGGATCAAAAAGAAAAGAACGTGAAAGAAAATAAAGTTACAAGAAAAAAGAAAAGAATGAGGGGAAGTTAAGAGGACGCCAAACAAGAAAGCAGGTAAAATCTTCAGAAAAAATAGACTCCTAACCCCCCCCCCCCCCCCCCAAAAAAAACCTAACTCTATCGAGTCCATTCAGTCTAGCACAAGTCACCATACTCCTTTTTAGAAGGTCGGGGCAGAATCAGCAAAATGAACCAGCGACATGTTATTAGTGATTCACTGGCGTTAACCCATGATGCCAAGATGATTCACGAGTCTCATTAAACACTCATTACACTTGGTTTTTCTCCAAGACTCCTTCACCAGCATTCGTAAATCATTCATGAACTCTGTATGCAGGGACAGAATTGTGTGTAAGACCATTTCATGGCCCAATGTGAGTAACACAACATTGTATAAGGAACAAAATTATATCGGGATAACACTGCTAGTCTCAACTGCTGGTTTTGTCCATGTAACATGCCGCAAAACCCTGAAGGACTTCAGCACAAATTGTCGCCAGTTGGTACAACTGAGTTCTTCCTATTTTTTCTCCCTGTTAAAGGTTTTTTTTTTTTTAGGGAGTTGTTCCTTATTCGATGAGAGGGGTCTAAGGACAGGATTTTGTGTTGCTGTAAAGCCCACTGAGGCAAATTTGTGATATCGGCTATACAAATAAAATTGACTTGACTTGACTTTAACAGACAGGTCATTTCAAAATAAGGGTCCTCAGCTTGAGAACATTTGGGCATTCTTGGCCAGGAAAATTTAAGAGTTATAATTACATTAAAAGTTCCCATATTAGATTTTTCCAAACTGTGGCAAATACGTCATTTGGTCTTTTGTTAAATACTGAAAATGTGCCCAACAAATGTGCTACAACACACCCTGATGTAGAGATGACTACTTAATGCCGGATCGGCACAGAAAAATAATTGGCATTGGCATCACGAGCCACATTCTTGTTGGTGTCAATTAAAAATAAACTCGGGTCAATTAAAAATCTTATTTGAATCATTGGGTAAAATGATGGCCGATGATTTGCAAAGCACAATAGAGCGGCCCAGGGTGCCGAGAGAGGAGGTGTGATATTGTATGAGGAAGTCGGGAGTGGCAGAGAAGTATGTAGGGGTGGTGCAGGATATGTACGAAGGAAGTTTGACAGTGGTGAGGTGTGTGATTGGAATGACAGATGGGTTCAAGGTGGAGGTGGGATTACATCAAGGATCGGCTCTGAGCCCTTTTTGCAGTGGTGATGGACAGGTTGACGGACAAGATCAGGCAGGAGTCTCCATGGACGATGATGTTCACAGATGACATTGTGAACTGTAGCGAGAGTAGGGTGCGGGTTGAGGAGAGCCTGGAGAGGTGGAGGTATGCACTGGAGAGAAGAGGAATGAAAGTCAGTAGGAGCAAGACGGAATACCTATGCGTGAATGAGAGGGAGGACAGTGGAATGGTGAGGATGCAAGGAGTGGAGGTGACGAAGGCATAAGAGTTTAAATACTTGGGGTCAACTGTCCAAAGTAACGGGGAGTGCAGAAGAGAGGTGAAGAAGAGAGTGCAGGCAGGGTGGAGTGTTGGGAGTGATTTGTGACAGAAGGGTACCAGCAAGAGTTAAAGGGAAAGTTTACAAGATGGTAGTGAGACCAGCTATGTTATATGGTTTGGAGACAGTGGCACTGACGAAAAGACAGGAGGTGGAGCTGGAGGTGGTGGAGTTGAAGATGATAAGATTTTAATTGGGAGTAATGAAGAAGGACAGGATTAGGAACGAGTATATTAGAGGGACAGCTCAGGTTGGACAGTTTGGAGACAAAGCTAGAGACAAGATTGAGATGGCTTGGACATGTGTGGAGGAGAGATGCTGGGTATATTGGGAGAAGGATGCTGAATATGGAGCTGCCAGGGAAGAGGAGAAGAGGAAGACCAAAGAGGAGGTTTATGGATGTGGTGAGGGAGGACATGCAGATGGTTGGTGTGACAGAGGAAGACGCAGAAGACAGGAAGAAATGGAAACGGATGATCTGCTGCGGCGACCCCTAACGGGAGCAGCTGAAAGTGGTAGTAGTAGAATAGAGCAGCCCAGTCATTGTGAAGTAACATACAGGTGGCGGATGGCTCACTGTCTCAAACCCAATTCTAACTTTTCATTTGAAAAAAACCAAGTCATCTCATATAAGGTCTGTGACTAACACAGGGAAAAGCCACCGATCCATTTTTTTCCCTATGATTTAAATGCTATCTTTTGATGTCACATGAATTCTGAAGAAGTAATTAACTCACAAGGAAGCTATTTCTGATGAGATGCTAACTGTTGGGAATTTAACCGTAACTTGCCGATACAGCGGCCCAACAAGCCAGCAATTTGCAACAATGCTGTTGTCCATCCATCCATTTTCCGAACCACTTATCCTGCTCTCAGGGTCACGGGATGCTGGAGCCTCTCCCAGCAGTCATTGGGCGGCAGGTGGGGAGACACCCTGGACAGGCCACCAGATTATTGCACAGGGCCGATACACACACACACATACACACCCACACACATTCATACCTAGGGACAATTTAGTACAGCCGATTCACCTGACCTACATGTCTTTGGACTGTGGAAGGAAACAGGAGCTCCCGGAGGAAACCCACGCAGAGAACATGCAAACTCCACACAGGACAACCTGGGACGACCCCCAAGGTTGGACTACCCCGGGGCTCAGACCCAGGACCTTCCTGCTGTGAGGCGACCGCGCTAACCTCTGCGCCACCGTGCCGCCCTGTGAGTAAATTACTTTTTCAAAATTCACAAGAGTGCAATCATAAGACAGCATTTGACTCAATAGAAGAAAATCAGTAGATGACTTATATTTGAGGAGATTTAGTTTGTTCAACTGGGAAACTATAATGGGGACTTTGGCATGTGACCCATCCGTCATTTTGTAGCTTTATCCTAAAAAGTGAAGATGTGGCTGGGCCAGTCTCAAGGAAGGCCAACAGGCAGTAATACCAGTTGTTATATGTGGAGAACGGAGGTGACACAGGTGTAAACACAGAACAACTGCGACAATTCTCAGTGGTGTCTGGTGTCTGATGAGGCTAACCCTACCTGAAAGAAGGCCCATAGCTGTCTAGACTCCTCCAGCTCCGAACGTCTCTTGGCTGCCAGCTGTTTGAGCTCCTCCAGACAGGAAGAGACGTGGTTGACACGGTTACAGATCACCTGCGGGTCACATGGCTGGTAACCTAGAAGACGTGTGGATGAAAAAGTTGGCAAAGAAAAAAAAACAAACTCAGCAGTGAACAGCAGCTGAGTCATCGTAGTACTGCAGTATTTCCTCTGAATGAGTTCACAGCTTGAGAACAAACGCCGGATTGACTTTCCACACGTTCCCAGTTATCTGGAGACATCGTCCACCTGTCTCATGACCTTCTCCTTCATAAGCGAGAGGGACAGAAATGACCCGGATTCACCTTGCTTGCCTGTGTATTTTTCATAGAACAAAATAAAGCGGTCCTACTACTGTGTACAGTCAGTTTATAGCTGTACAGAGATCACATGATGGAGAAAGGGTGGGGTGGGTAAAGGTACAACTATTAAATACCATCAATGCAACTGAATCTTGGACTACACGATAACTGAGCGATACCACACGTTAATGAGGTGTGTGTTTTGTGTGTGTTAACGTCTACCTTCGATGGTGGTGAATTTGAGTGCGGCGGCATTAAGTGTCTCCACCCTCTCTGCCTGCACGGTGATGTCAGCTTCCTGCAGGCTGTGCTTCTGTAGCAGGTCATCCACCTCCAATAGGTGCTTCCCAAAGTCCTTGGAAAGCAGCTGGACCTGGAGAGGACGGACAGACAGACAGACAGACAAAGTGGAAGACATGACGGGAGGAGGAGGGAACAGAACTTGGTATTTTAAATCAGCAGCTACTTTTACTGTTTTCGACCTGTTTCTCTTCTTTCTTCTTTCCAGCTTAAACACAACACGCATCTCCTGTCTATCTTACTTGGCCCCTCATCTCTCTCTCTCCTCCCCTCTTTTTTTCTGTCTTCCTCTTTCTTCTTTTTAAATGAAACAAAACAATACAGACCCATCGTCCTTCTCCTGTCTGTCTGTCTGTCCGTCCCAACATTATTATGATAATAATAATAATAATCATTACATTTGTATATCCATCCATACCTATCCATCTATCAAGGAATTATTCCATTAATCAATTATTCTGTCTATAAATTTTCTCTCTCTCTCTCTCTCTCTCTCTCTCTCTCTCTCTCTCTCTCTCTCTCTCTCTCTCTCTCTCTCTCTCTCTCTCTCTCTCTCACACACACACACACACACACACACACACACACACAGACTGTTAACCCAGTACCTGTGTGTCCTCCATCCAGTCTATCATGTAGACCATGTCCTGAAAGGTCTTCTGCAGCGCCAGGTTTTTCTCCAGCCGGGCCTTCCTGCCAACCACCAGCTCCTTCAGCAGGCTCCACTGGCCCAGGATATTCTCCTTGCGTGCTGAGATGCGGCGGATGTCGTAGTATCCTTCCGCCTCCATCTCGCTGGCCAGCTCCACCACCACGCTGATGCGCTCCTCGTACGAGGTGATGTCTGCCTCGATGGCCTCGTGCTTCTTCATGGCCGCCTCCACCGCCGGCAGGTCGTAGCCGAAGTTGTCCTGGAGACGGGAGAGAGGAGGAAAGAGAGGGAGGGGAGGGGAGGGGAGGAGAGGAGGAAAGGGAGAGGGATGTCACAGAAGAAGAAAAGGAAAAGAAAAGATTTTTCTTTCACATTGTCGAGTTTGGTTATGTCATTTGGATGTGCATGTTTTGACTGTGTTTCAGGAATAAGCACTGTAGTATTTCATGGCAGTAAGCGCCACTGAATTGAACTGCATTGCACCTTGCTTACTTAAACACAATGCCTGTTGGTGTCCACTATCAAGCCCTTTTCTACTTGCTCTTACCAGTATATTTTGCCTGTTTTCTGATACGTGTCATTGTAAACCTACTTTGTACTACTGACTGTCCTACTCACTTCCTCCTGATAATCTAAATGTACGACACATGACATGATTACGATGTAGTGGATATACCACTACTACTACAACTACTACTTTATGTAGTAATACTATGATAAGATTACATTGTAGCAAATTCACTACTACTACCACTTCACAGAGTACTACATAGTATGACTATTAATCAAATACACTACTACTTCCTCTTGTACTACTATGACATGATTACAATGTAGCAAATTCACGAATACGACTACTACCTCATATAGTACTTCATGTGACTATTACTCGAATGTACTAATTTTACTACTACATGTTGTACTATTGTGATCTGATAACTATATAGCAAATGTACTGCCATTACTAGTTCCTATTACACTACCATGACATAACTGATGTGTACCAAATTTACCAGTACTTCATACAGTACTATTATGATATAATTACTATGTAGCAAATTTACTACTGCATTACATAATAGCAGTAGTCACAGTTTCACCGGATCAAAAATAATATCTGTTCATCAAATGATTCATTGGTTCAACCCCACCCCATTTAAGAAGAAGGCTTGTGGGCGCCCCACTGCGGGGAGGTCTGGACTCCGGCCTCTAACCTGTGACACCAGCCGCTGGTTCTCGTTGAGCCAGGCCTGCCTCATGGTGGTCTTGTGGTCGAAGCGCTGAGCCAGCAGCTCCAGTTTCTCCTGACGAATCAGCTCCTTACGCAGAGACACGCCTCTCTCATGCTCCGCCTTCTCCAGCCTCTCCCAGGCCTGGCGGGGAGATGGGGAAGGTTATATGGACATGCTGATTAATAATCTTATCACGCCATTTCGATGAAAGCTACAACAATTTGTTGTCTTCCATACTACAGAAAGAGGCAACTGAGACAACACTAAAGGAAGTTACCGTTACTCAAACGATGATTTCTTTTTAGCTGAATTTCAAATTTACACTGTCGGTGTAATGATGTCCAAGGTCAAAATTGGATTTTAATCGGATTTAAGGTCGTGATTTGATAGTACATGCCATCTAAACACCTTAATCGAACGATCTCAAACAAATTAACATATAAATGGACACCAGCAGGATGCCATTAACAGAGCCAGAGTCTTCTTCAGCCATTGACACTGCTTTGTGTTCATCCTCAACACAGTTTGTGTTCGTCTTCATCACAGTTCATTCAGAGAATCGGTTGCGCACATTCACCAAAAAGTCACCGGCATCTGACTTCCTCAATTTGTCTGAATGCTCTATTTTCAGTCAACTGCAGGAACGGTTAATTTAAATAATTATCTAACTTTCTAACCACAGTTTTACCATGGGTTTATTTTTTTTCTTGTGCCATTTGATAGCCACACGCGCACACACACACACACACACACACACACACACACACACACACTGTGAACGAGTGAAACAGGAGGAAATTGTTATTGATGTTGACAGCTTGTTCATACAGTAGATATACCTGTAAAATTACACAATAACAATGATGATGGTGACAATAACAATGCTCTGTATCTGATTCAGCACGTGCCAAAAGAGCTGAACAACCAGTATTTCAAGCGAATGTTTCAAACAGCCGAGGTAAAACTCAAGAGTTGCGATTCATTCCTTGATCACCTTGTTGATGTCAGAGATGAGCTTCCCGTCATGAGGCACGTAAGGCTTCTGGTTGTTGGCCCTCAGTTTGCTTTGGACAGTGAAGAGGAGCACCTCCAGATTCCCCTTCTCCTGGAACCTGGAGAGAGAGAGAGAGAGAGAGAGCGCAAGAGAGAGAGCGAGAGAGACAGAGAAATCAGAAAGATAAACCATGATTATAAAAAAAACCCAACACTGAGCCCATTCTACCAGTTTATGCTCTGGGACCAACAACCATGTCTTATATTGTCATAAACTCCGCTCGTTGTTAAATTAAATTGTTTTGATTTTTCGTTATATTGACATTCACTATACTGGTGATATTTGCAGGATTTTCTGAATCCTGTTCTTTTTTTTTTAAACAAAACCACAAAACAGTCACATGAAAAAAGCCATAAATCAAAACACAATAAGAAATAAAGTTTTTTTTTAGGGAGTTTTTCCTTATCCGATGTGAGGGTGTAATGACAGGATGTCGTGTTGCTGTAAAGCCCCATGAGGCAAATTTGTAACGTGTGATATTGGGCTATATACAAATAAAACTGACTTGACAATACAGACACGGCATAGCAATGCAACGCAACACGGAAATGAAGCAGCAAATCAGACATAATACAAAGAAATAGAACACAAAATAAAAATATGCAAACAAATAAGGAGAGCGAAACAAAAAAGACAGCAGCAGGATCAGAAAAAAACTCACTCATTCGTTGTTTGCTAAAGTTTAGTATTATATTCATGTCAGTATAGGTCCTCATCCTGTCACTCCAACATGGACAATTTGAATTGCAATTTAAAGAGGGAGTGATAGAGAAAGCAAAAAAACAAAAACAAAAAACAAAAACATGACTTCATGTGCAGGGTTGGTGACCAGAGAAATCATAAATCAGAATACGTGTCTAATCAACTGGACTTTGACTCAATGCTTTATCACAGTGTGTGTGTGTGTGTGTGTGTGTGTGTGTGTGTGTGTGTGTGTGTGTGTGTGTGTGCGCACACATCAGCAGTTTAAATCTTACACATTGCACGGCTTGTGTGTGTTGCATGCGTGCATTAATGTATAGCTGCATGCTCACTGCGCCCTTCTTTCTTTTGTGTTTTTGCTTTTGTGTGTCTGTGTATACCTATGTGTGTGTGTGTGTGTGTGTGTGTGTGTGTGTGTGCACAGCACATGGACACATAGCTCTCCTGTCTTACCAGACTATTGTATACAATGTAACACAAGCAGCAGAAACACCATTTTCAAACCTCATAAAAGATCAGATTATAAACCAGATTATACTATGTAACAGATTAAATTACATTCGAGCAAGTTACTTCCTATTAAATAAGATAAGAATGGATTACATTAGGTCATTCTAATTGGACCACAATATTTTAATTAGACTAAATTATGAAACATTATATGACATTTGGCTTGGTCGGGCATCCCTACAGACACAATTGGCAGTGTCTGCGGGTGGGAAGCCGGATGCGGGTGCGCGTCCGGGGGTACTGGACTAGCGCCTCCTCTGGCTGAGCGTGATCCTCCCAAGTGCTACGTCCCCTTGGCGAAACTCCTCACTGTCAGGTGAAAAGAAGCGGCTGGCGACTCCACATGTATCGGAGGAGATATGTGGTAGTCTGCAGCCCTCCCCGGATCGGCAGAGGGGGTGGAGCAGTGACTGGGACGGCTCGGAAGAGTGGGGTAATTTGGAGAAAAGGTGGGGGTATATGATATTTTAGTAATCTTTCTAAGTGCACAGGACAGAACGACAGATAGGTATAACCTGATGACCTACTTGATGGGTTTCTCTATGGTGCAGTAGGTGGTGAAGGCCTGTAGCTGCTGCTGTACACCAGTCAGCGAGTTGGCGAACTTCTGGTTGCTGATGACGGAGATGGTCTTCTCGATCCACTCCAACAGGTCTGAGGCCAGAGCATCGTAACGGTTAACAATCTTCTCCGCCTCAATACAATTATCTAGTACCTGGAGGGGGTGGGGGGGCAGGACAGAGAGGCAGAATGAGAAAGACAGAGAGACAGACAGACAGATAAAGGGTGAGGAAGGTTGAGAGACGGAATGAGAGAGAGAGAGTGTGTGTGTATGAGAGAGAGGGAGAGATGGAGATCAGGAGGAGAGTGGGGGAGTCAGCGAGTGAGAAGGCAAGGCAAGTTTATTTGTATTGCGTGTTTCACACACGAAGGTGATTCAAAGTGCTTCATATGTATGAGACATAAAAAGATGTTAAACAAGAAATACAGAATGAGACTAAATGAAATTTTAAAAAAGAAGTTAAAAAATAAGAAATGTAGAGGAATAAAACAGCCAGGACTGGTCAAACAAATACAAGGCTAACTGCATGGAGACAGAGCTTCCCAATAAAACACACTGGAATCCGGATCACAAGTGAAGCAATGAGTTTTTCCAAGAAAAATCACTGAAACACTTCAAAAATAACATTTACGTACGCCTTCATTTCTTGCAGGTTGTGGGTCTGCAAAACACAAAATAACTTCGCAAATCAAATGACAAAACAGTTTCTTCTGAGAGAAGGGTTGATTAAGTATAAGGAAAAGAAAAGGCTAATGCAAGAAATCTGTGTGTGTGTGTGTGTGTGTGTGTAGGAGTTGGGTACCTTGCCGACCCTTTTGCCCTCCACGATGAGGGCCTTCATCTTGGAGAAGTAATGGTAATAGGAGACCACATAGGTAATAATGGACTTCTCGTCTGGGTTCTCCGTATTTACATCTAAACAAGGAAGTAGAGGAGTGAACCACAAGGAGGCATAACACGAGAGAGGTCAAATTCCCCCCACAATTCTTATGTGTCCGCGCAGAGGGCTTCGTTTAAATCTAAACCGACGGGAATCAAATGGACTGCAATTTACCAGTTTTCAAGCACCAAGTCAGACCTGGTATGCCGTATAACACGGAAGACCAACAGAAGACCAACCAATCCTTAAATGACTTTGGCGTGCCAAGTCAAAAGCGTCTGTGCTGAATGAAACCGCACGTTTACTTTGAGAAAAATGCTTCAATATTATTTTGCCTTAAAAGAGGCAAAAAGATCAACCTGTCATGTTTCATGTCTGGATGTTAGGGTACGGGTAAGAGTCAGGCATGTAGTTCTGATGGTTAAGGTTCGGGTTAGGGGATAGGGAATGAATGTAGTCAATGAGGGGTCCCCACAAGTATAGAAAAACCGGTGCAGTTTCCTGATGGAGCCGTGGTGAGAGACCTCTGGGACGGACAAGCCCGTAGATGGCGAGCACTGAACATGAAACAGTTGCGGTTTATTAACCTTAAGAGACGTCTCACCTTCGGGGTCCAGGAGTTTGGTAAGGCCCAGGTTCTGTTCGGCGATGTTGAAGGCTTGCTGGAGGTTGTGAGTGGCATTGGACCGCGTCAGCTTGTGGAACTCTATCAAGTCCGGTCTGAATGGGACGAAAGAGGACGGGGACAGTTCACATCAGGTTTACAATAGCTCATTAATTTTACTGTATGGTATCTGTCAGATTAAACCAGATTTGGTGACAACCAAATTCCACTCCTGTCATTAATTTGTGTGTGTGTGTGTGTGTGTGTGTGTGTGTACCCTCATGTACCCTCATTAGGACATGATTCGGAGGCAGTAAATCTTAGCATTTGTGAAACTATAACCAGCAGATGTTTGGCATTTTCACTTGATAAGTATCTAAAAATCAAAATCATAATCGAGTTCTGTCGCCCGATTAATCAATTAAGGTGACCACATTAAGAATTTAATTGATTGCACAGATCGGGGTCATCGTCATTAGACGGGCTACTTCGGAAAACGGGCTGCTAAATCTGCTAAACATTACAGTAAATGTAATGTTTAATGTTACAGACAGTAAACATTAACATAAATGTTATAGATATGTTTTTGTCTAATGCCATAAATAATGTTAAATTGTAATAATAATAATAGTGTTATAAATAATGTTAAAATGTAATAATAGCAGTGGTAATAATAATAATGTTATAAATAATGTTAAAATGTAATAATAGCAGTGGTAATAATAATAATAATAACAATAGTGTTATAAATAATGTTAAAATGTAATAATAGTAGTGGTAATAATAATAATAATAATAATAATAATGTTAAAATGTTGGTTAAAGTGTTGGGAGTGTGTGCATGAAATCAGATGAAACTTTCATGACACCCATCGATAATGGACCGATCCATCAGCAGTGTACAGCTAATCAAACAGAAGCAGATGGTACTGGGGGTAATGATGTGAATTAAAAATCACTCAGACATCAATAAAACAAAGAAATATTAACATATTGTTTGTACCTGTGTCTGTGTATGAGGGCGTTGAAGGCCAGGCCGTCTCTCCAGCAGGTGGTGAAGTTCTGGATGTTGACCTCGGGGTACCTGGACCAAAGCAAGAGGACAGGCTTATTATTTTCTTTGTGGAATTGTCAGCTTTTGTCACAGCGGGAGCAGGAATTGAGAACCCAAATGCAGACGTGGTAACAGGTGAAACAAATGGTTTAATTCAAAAAACATGAGGGTATCAGGAACACATGTGAAGAGGACATGGTACAGACAAACAAACTACACAGAAACTTGACTGAGTAATCAACAACAGGTTTGAGGCAAATGGGTAACAGAGGAAAACTGAACAGGACTCAGAACTGGTATGGGGTTGTCAGAGCAGGACAAGACATGAGATATAGAAACCAGGGCTGGGGTGGCCAGAACCCCCTGTTGAATCCTATGCATTGGCTGTCCATCATTCTGTTTTTAAACCAATTCTTGCAGATCAAGTTGTTCCCATCTTGATTAAACGCCACTGAAAAGAATTGAATTTAAAAGCGATTAAATCAATCTGTAAGCCAAACAGAAACACAATAAGCCCAGAGTGTTTCAACAGGGAGCATCAACCCTGTCAGTAAGACCTGGTACATTCTTACAGGTACAATCAAAATGTTTCTCCAGCAACCAATCTCAGTGACCAGAAGGAGTTGCCACAACATCGACAAATATATGCCCCCAGTGATGGCTGGTGGCGATACTGGGTGGGTGGGCTAACAGATGCATTACACCCATCAATAGTTCACGCTACAGCAGCATCACATCCGAGATACCAAGCTACAGCAACGACACTATATACCTTGTTTTAACAAGTGCTCTACAACACTATAGATCAGTACCCATAAAAATGGTCCGATGCCTAACTCTACGCCTCTAACGCTAAGCCATTAGCCCTAATTGTTAACCACATGCTATCAATACTAGCCGAATACATAATAGCCTTTTATTTGGTTTAACGCTCAGTTGATGAACTCGGTCTGGCTAGTAAAGTCATGTTAAGTGTGTGCCTTGGCTGCTGTGCATAGCCATGGAGCACAAGGTTTTTTAATTATTTATTGTATTTGTATTTCTATTATTATTTTTTTTCTTTATCTTGTTGAGATACAGAACTGTTGATAGAGACAACGGTTGGAAGTTCGTTTTCACTATATAACTGCTTAGATACATAAGTAGCGAGATACCAAGTTTAAATTCATTTTTCTTCATCCTTCTCAATTTTCCATAAAGACAGAGCTTGAAGTGCAGGATTTAAGCACAAAGCGAATAGCAGTAAAAGGGGACAGGTCGACAGGTTTACAGGTACATGGGATTTGAGTATCCCCCCCCATTTTTTTGTTTTCCTCCCCCCTTCTCGTCGCTTTCTTATTACCTTCTTTTCCCCATTCGTGTGCTCTTTCAAACAGGACATCACCTTTGGGCTACCAAATGTGGTTTGCTTCTCCCTTTTTATTTCTTTTCTTAGACTGTTATGGTAGGTCAATCCAATAAGGTGATTGTTTACCCTACTAAGTTCATATCCTGGGATGTAAAAGGGATCAATAGCCCAGTGAAAAGACATAGTTATGTATGTCTCATTTGCAGCAATTGAAGGTAGACGTAGCATTTTTACGAGAAACTCATCTTTGTAATGCTAATATTTCTGGTCTTAATTGAAATTGGGTTGGTCAAGTATACCATTCCAAATTTAATGCAAAAGCCAGAGGGGCAGCCATATTAATAAACAAAGACATTTCTTTTCGTTCCAAAGAGGTAATTAGTGATCCAAATGGGGCGATATATTATTGTTGTTGGGCAACTCATTGCCAGTCCTGTTATTTTAGTGAACTTATATGCCCCTAACTGCGATGACAGTAATTTTTTTGAGAAATTATTTTTGACAAAACCTAAGCTCGACAGTGGATTTCTCATAATGGGAGGTGATTTCAATCTTGTGCTAGATGTAACCTTAGATAGGTCATCAAACACTCCCCAGAATCTCTCTAGGTCAGCTGGAGTTGTGAGTGACTTCATGAATCAATGTGGTCTTTCAGATATTTGGAGGTTTAAGTTTCCCCACACCAGAGCTTATTCCTGTTTTTCTAATGTGCACCATACCTATACCCGTAAAGACTATTTCCTACTCGATAACAGACTGCTGCCTAAGGTTAAAACTTGCTCATATAATAGTATTATTATATCTGATCATAGTGCCATCATATTTGATTTGGATCTTCCCAATCGTCCTCCCCCAAATAGAATCTGGAGACTTAACCCTCATCTATTATTGAACAAAAAATTTGTGGACTTCATTTCAGCCCAAATACAATTTTTCCTAGAGACAAACACTTCCCCGGAGATCTCACAAGCCACAGTATGGGAGACTCTTAAAGTGTACCTCCAAGGGCAAATCATAGCTTATTCTTCTACAATTAAAAAAAAAAACTTAAAATTAAATGAGATTTCTCAACAAATCCTGAATATTGACTCAAAATGTGCTCAATTCCCGACCCCAGATCTATATAAGGAACGTTTGAAACCGCAAACTGAATTTAATCTTTTATCCACTGATGAGGCAACACGTCTCCTTTTGAAATCCAGACACAAAGTCTATGAATTTGGAGATAAAGCGAGTAGATTATTGGCTTTGCAAGCCTGTCGAGCAGCTGCTACCCGCTCAATCACAAAGATTCAGTCACATACAGGAGAGATGCTGACAGATCATGATGACATAAAGCTTTTTAGCAATTTTACTCTAGCCTCTACGCATCAGAATGTAGTGATGACCTTGCTCCCCTACATGCCTTCTCTGAAAACTTGACTATTCCCACTGTATCAGAATAACAAAATACCAAGATGAGTGTGGACATTTCGATCTCTTAAATAATTACGGCAATTAAATCTATGCAAAATAGCAAGTCGCCCAATCCTGATGGGTTTACGGCTGAATTTTATAAAAAGTTTGCCCTCCAATTGGCACCAATTCTTCAAGATATGTTTATAGAGGCACTCTCCTCAGGCATTCTTCCTATGACTTTGAGACAGGCTTCTATATCCCTGCTGGCAAAGAAAGATCCATCATTATGTGCATCATATCGTCCTATTTCTTTGCTAAATGTAGATTTTAAGGTACTATTAAGCGCCTGGGGAGTGTGATTCCAAATATCGTTTCACCTGATCAAACAGGATTTATTCAAGGCCGGCACTCTTACTCAAATCTAAGAAAACTATTCAATGTGGTCCACTCAGACCGGTCAAAATGCCCAGAAGTAGTGATTTCACTTGATGCTGAGCAGGCCTTTGATGGGGTCGAGTGGAAATATCTATTTTTCACCCTACAAAAATTTGGATTTAAAGACGAATACATTGCTTTATTCCTCTCCCCTTGCAACAGTAATCTCTAATAACACTCAGTCTGATTGCTTTCCCCTTGGAAGGGGGACAAGACAATGGTGCCCTCTCTCCCCCCTATTGTTTGCATTAGCACTGCGACACTGTAAGGACTTTAAAGGCATACACCGAGGTGGGCTAGAGTTTAAAGTTTCTCTCTATGCAGATGATCTGCTTCTGTATGTCTCTGGTCCAGCTTTATCACTCCCCTGCATTCTAGACATCCTGAATCAATTTGGAAAAATCTCAGGGTATAAGATAAATTTGCAAAAAAAAAAAGTGAACTCTTCCCTTTATACGCTGAAGCAGATGCACTTCCTCCTAGCCTTTCCCCCTTTAAACGGGTCCAAGATGATTTTAAACACTTGGGAATTGAGGTCAATCACTCCTTTCCAGCTACTTTTACAAAAAACTTCACTGCTCCTTTTAATATGTGTAACAGGCTATGAATCGCTGGTCCTCTTTATCATTATCATTAATAGGGCGCATTAACCTAATTAAAATGATAGTATTACCAAAGTTTTTATATCTCTTCCAAAACATCCCCATCCTAATTAAAAAATCTTTTTTTAAAACCCTTGATATAAGTATCATCTCATTCATATGGGGGAATAAGTCTAGCCGAATCAGGAAAAACCCATCTTCAAAGACCAAAGCACTCAGGAGGCCTGGCTTTGCCTAATTTCCTTTTTTATTATTGGGCATGCAGTATTCAGAAAATAATTCACTGGTTTGAAGAAAAACCAACTCCAGGAGAGGCAGACTGGGAGTTCTCATCATACCAACACCATTTGGGCTCAGTGGTTGGTGCAGCTTTGCTCCTTCTTAGCAATAACCTGTCTGCGACACTGTAGCTTTTTATCCATAGAGATAACATTATATTTAAAATGTTGATTCTGTGCATTTATCCCTATTAAGTAATTGCGTTTGCCACGCTCCGCCAGGAGTGAGGGGTGGGTAATAAACTGCATTGTATCAGATTCATCGCCAGTGCACGGACACCGTATAACCAAACATTTGTCCTGCTAAAGTTACATGCCTAATGTGGGCTTTTGAAGTAAAACAGTCCTACATGGATTACCATCCGTTATCTGCACATCTACGCTAAAGGATACTATGAATGGCCTTCATGGGCTTCTTCTGAATTTACTGCCATGTCTCTCAGGAGGTGAGCTAGGCTAGCAAGCGCCAGAGCAACGAAATACGCCCGGCGAGATTTTGCGTCACTTCCGTCCGTGGCTGTACCCCATGTAGCCACAACCCTGGATGCCCAAATGATTGGCAAGTCAAGGGGGCGTGTCACGCCGCCTGTCACTCACGCAATACGAAGATGATTGAAAGTTGATGCTACTGTGTTTGGGCTGTAAAAAAAAAAAGCCAACCCTTGTGTTATTATCCTGCGTTTCTGTTGTGACTATTTGGTGCCTGTGTTTCTGTTGTGACTATTTGGTGCTGTTGCTGCTCTAGGTTCCATCAAAATTGAAAACAATTTGTTCTGACTTTTTTTTAACAATAATTTTCTCATCATTATTGTAAACAATAGAGAGGGCTTAGCCCTGTTAGCCCATTTATACCAGTTGTACGCCCGTTCCCTTGAGCGACTGAGGCCTGCAAACAATAAAACTAACACTAGTAACATCCCACAATGTCGCAAGCTAGCTAAAGCAGAGAGCCCGCAAACATGTCAAGTGAAGAAAACAGTACAATATTCATAACTTATCACACATATGGCTATATATTTAATAACAATACTGCTCACCTGTCCAACAGTAGCATAGCCGGCTCAGCATCATTTTTGTGACTATAGTCGTAAAGTTTTCGGCCCTTCTCAAAAGTAATCTTTTTTTCTTTATTCTACCTTTGGAGCAGTGTTTATTATGTGTTTTTGTTTTTGGTTTGGTTTTTTTGTTTGTTTTGAAAGGTATTTTGGATTCTGCAGAGTTGTGTTGCAAAGCTGGTTCCTCTATATTAGAAAGTTGAAACGTACAGTGAGACGAACATGCGAGGAGCCGTAGTTTAGTGGAGGGCCATTGAATAACTAAAATGCAGGGTGCCCTCTACTGGTTTGCTTAACAAGTTCAAGATTCCAGGCTTGAACGCAGGTTACGAAAACCAGGAATCTCAGCATCTGGCAAACTGTTGTTTCACAGTTGGAATTGACTGACACCTCTTTCCAACACTCTCCGATACAAGATAGTCATTTTTGGCGATAAGGTCAAAATTTTGCTAATATACATTTAAAGTCAAACACCTGATCCCAGTGGGGGAAAATCATTCTTCCTTTAACCCCCCTCACCCGATCACAGGGAGGTCAAAGGTCAGCTCCATAATAGGGAATAAATGTGGTGCTAAAGGGCATCTCAGGGTGGATATACTGAACACCTCAGGTCAGGGCATGGAGGCTCCCTGTTTATTTCATGAAGCCAGGAGCACAGTTTAAAGTTGAATGAAGTCACTGCTCACCCTGCTGTCTTCATCTGGCACCAGAGCAACAGGGCATCCTTGGCAGAGCGAGTCTCACGGTTATCCTCGGTCTCTATCTTGATCACCTGGATCTGTAAACACACACACACACACACACACACACACACACACACACACACACAGAGGCTTGTAATGTCTTCTCAACTGTTCTTTAATCAACTCTTCTATTTTTACCCCTCTTAACCTGTAGTGCAATGATTTCACGTTGTCTGTCTTCGACTTTTTATGATGGTCACTGATACTGTCATTTCTTGGCTGGGTCATCCTTGAAAAAGGGTCAAATCAAACCTCAACGTGACTTCCTGTCTAAATAAAAGTTAAACCTCAAAAAGGAGCAAATACATGAACACTAAGTCAACTCTTGTGGTTGAGACCACCTGATGCAATCTGCAGGTGGATTTCTACTGTGGATTTCACCTTCCCCATCCAACCTAGTTCTTCCCTTAGTCCTTGTTATTTCTATAGCGTCTCATGCTTTCTTCCTGATGTTGCTGTCGCTCGGGATTGCTACACTGATCACTACTGCTGTCTTCTCTTCCTTGTCGACCACCACAACGTCTGGTTGGTTAGCCAGCACCAGCTTGTCAGTCTGGAACTTGAAGTCCCACAGGATCTTCGCTTTGTTGTTCTCAACCACCTTTGGTGGTGTTTCCCATCTGGACTTGGGGACCTCCAATCCATATTGGACACAGATGTTCATGTACACTATCCCAGCCACTTGGTTATACGCTGTTGTACGCTGTTCCAGCCTGCATCTTACACCCTGCTACTGAATGCTGGACTGTCTCAGGGGTGTCTTTGCACAGCCTGCACCTTGGATCCTGTCTGGTGTGGTAGACCTCTGCCTTTGTGGATCTAGTGTTGAGTGCCCCTTTTCTAGCCACTGGTAGGATTCTCAACACATAGATACATTATAGAAGAAGAAGAAGAAGAAAAAGAAGAAAGCCATTTTATTTTGTCATTGTACAGGTTACAATGAAATTTGTCTTCAGCATTTAGCCCATCCTATTGTATAGGAGGGGCAGCACGGTGGCGCAATGGTTAGCGCGGTCACCTCCCAACATGAAGGTCCTGGGTTCGAGCCCCGGGGTAGTCCAACCTTGGTGGGTCATCCCAGGTCGTCCTCTGTGTGGAGTTTGCATGTTCTCCCCGTGTCTGCGTGGGTTTCCTCCGGGGGCTCCGGTTTCCTCCCACAGTCCAAAGACATGTAGGTCAGGTGAATTGGCCGTACTAAATTGTCATGAATGTGTGTGTGTGTGTGTGTGTCTGCCCTGTGATGGCCTGGCAGCCTGTCCAGGGTGTTTCCCTGCCTGCCGCCCAATGACTGCTGGGATAGACTCCAGCATCCCCGCGACCCTGACAGCAGGATAAGCGGTTCAGATAATGGATGGATATTGTATAGGAGCAGTGGGTAGCTGCAGCACCCAGGTACCAACTCCAGTTCTTCTTTCTGTTTCCTTGCTCAGGGGCACAGAGAGGAGTATTAACTCTAACATGCAAGTGTTTTTGATATATGTAACATGATGTGATATGATAAATGGTTGTGTATATATATATATACAGGTATATAGCATTATGTGAGGGCTCTTTCGTGATAGCAAAGTGAGAGCACGAGAGGCTTGCACAATGATATTGGATTAGCCTTCTACCAGTTCTATTTCATTCCACTACGCTTTTATCTTTTAATTTATTTTTAAATACACTTTTAATCTTTGCTGTAATATTTCACTTTTAGTACTCTGAGCTGTATTTGTATGAAAGGTGCTGTATAATGTTTATTTCCATCATCAGTATTTGTCGTAGCAGTAGCAGTAATAGCATTCAGGGCATTACATTTTTCTGAATGTTTTCGATCCTTTAGCCCGAGAATATGTCGTCTGTTTGTGATGAACACTTCCCCTACGCTTGAGGGGAGCATGCTGGGGCTCCACCTACATGTCTGCAGATCAAAACAGCAGAATATGCATCAGTTCCTAAAACTCCAGAAGTTAAAAAATAACCCCATGCAAGGGTCGAAGACAGAAAAAGGAGTGATAAGGAGCGCGCGGTAGGAGTGGGCAGACGGCGTGCTTGTTCAGTGTAGCATCCACGATCGTGACATCATCACCGCGGTGCCAGACGATGGGCGACAGTGACAGCCATTCAGCCAATCATGTCACAGTGACATGATCCAGGCTAAATGGAGACATGACACCATGGAATCAGCTGCTACCCATTTTGCTAGGCACAATGTCATGCACACACACACACACACACATGCGCTACATCAATGTTTACTGACACACAGCAAATGTCTCACTCTATCTCTGTCTTGTGTGTCACGCAAAGCAGGTGTGTTTGGCTCGCTAGTGACTAAATGCTCAGCATCTCTTAGGTGTTGCCTCCATCACGATGTGTTCCCTGTGACTCAGACTAGATCTGGCTGTCTCAGTGGTCAGCGAGCTCGAAAATCTTTGTAAGCTAGGCCAGTAGCGGCGCTGACCAGTTCGCTGTTCTCTGTGATGTGCTATGTGGATCTACACTCGCACTGTTCAGAGATGCAAGCCGGTCTGTATTCACCATAGTAACATGAGATTTCATCGATATATATATATACAAATATGGCTCAGTTTATAGTCACAGTAGGCAAAATATGAGGTGACGTTTAGGCCATATATCAAGAAAACTGGCACATATGTGCAAAGTATGTATGTGCAAAGTAAAAGTAGTGTGCATGTGAGCTTTTTATGTGCATGTTCAAGGTAAAAATAGTATGTGTGCAAGCGTTTTATGTGCATGTGCGAGGAAAAAGTAGTGCACGTGCAAGCTTTCTTGATATATGGCCTGAACGGCACCTCACAGTGAGACAGCGACATGCATACACACACGCACACCCATGCATGCACGCACACACAAACATACAGCAGCAGCAGAAATACTGAGTCTTTGTCATTATTTGTGTTTGGCTCCGTCTCTGCAAGTACAGTAGGATTACCTTTTCATGTGTCTCCTTTTATCTTATCCTGTCCTCCCTTCACTCCCTCTCTCTCTCTCTCTCTCTCTCTCTCGCTCGCTCTCTCTCTCTCTCTGCTGCAGTGTCTATGCCTCAGCTGCTGACTGGGCAAAGCAAACTCACTTTCACAACAGAGGGAGGGAGGGAGGGAGAGAGAAAGAGAGACGGAGATGGGGGGATGGGGATGAGAGAGACAAAAAGGCAGAGATAGAGGGAAAGTGGGGGAAAGTAATAACAATAATAATAATAATAATAGCTGAATAGCGATATGTCAGCAGTGTGAAGTGATTATACTTGGAGTGATGTTGACAGTCCCCTGTCCAGCTGGCTCTGTTGTCTTTGTACTGAGTTGTGTGCATTCGTTCTGTATTCGCTGTGTACCCTCGAAGTTGTCGATATGTCTCTGCGCCAGTGTCACCACGTAAAGCCTCTGTACGCTCAAGTTATGTGGCCATAGAAGCACTTCTGGTTCTGCTACAATCTCCTTCACATGAACGCAGCCGCTGCCTGTCAAAACGATTTACAGTACAGATGGGGTACACGGCCACAGTTAGAGACACATTTCCTCATGGCTGTACGTCTCGTGAACAGCTGGCTTACAAAAAACACCACGACACCTCTCACTCTTCTCTCCTAAACAAATGCACTGGCTATCACAGGCCGATTGGAGATCTCTGTGACAAGATGCTTCAAACGTTGCTTATGCAAAGTCCTTCTGCCGCAAAACACTGCCGCTTTTGTCCACACGGGGACGCAAAGTCGGCAAAAAGCCAACACGCCTCTAAACAGCTTTAAATAAAATATTCAAGGAAAGGGTGACATTGATAAAGCACAACGTTATGGCACACCGCAGCTGAGAGATGGGCAGGGACATCAGCAGGAAGGAAGAGTGACTCAGAGAGGGAAGGGTATACGGATGTAACTAGGGCTGCCAACTGTCCGGTAAAATACGGGATCGCAGTCGTATCGAGAAAGTGAAAAGCACACGAAACGCGTTTTGTTCTGCATCTTTGAGAATCAGTTGAGTGCAGGTATATGAAAAAAAAAGAGATAGGGGTTAGACCGGTAAAACCGCCAATTATGGACTAACTGTATGAGATCTCTTACTCTTTTACTCCTCATCCTGTCTGTGATGCAATCTCTCTCTCTCGCGCCTTCTTGGTGTCCTATTCCCATCCATTTGCTTTCTCTTCTCTCATTTTCTCTGAATCAACCTGCCCCCCCCCCCCCCACACACACACACGAGGTTCTCTTCCTTTTTCCAACTCATACAAAATTTACAAGGCCATCGACTGGTGGCAATCAGGAGTCTCAGCTAACATTCAGCGAACACATATACAACCCTGCTGAACTGGTCATTCTGATCCAGTGCTAAGCTAGTCTGCTGAGCGGCCTGACATGCTTACTAGCATAGCATGTCTGTACTTCAGCAGTGTAGAAATAAATACCACACACATTCTTTTCATCTCCGTCGAATGGAAAACATTAAAACCAGGGTCAAAGAACGTGTTGTGTTCTGACTGCTTTTCCATTCCAAGCCTATAGGTTGCACTAGCTTTGATCCTATGGGGATAATAAAGATGAAGGAGAAGAAGTAGGGGGTGGGAAAAACTTGAGCTTACACAGTAAAGTTACGTGAAAGCATTCTGTGGCTACTGCTCCTTTGCCTCCCACGTTCATGCAATGTCCGGGAGAACCTACCGTGCCATTTGTCACGTTTGAAAACTACCTACTCGTGGCTGATGTGGAAGGAGCTAAGTAGCCCGATGCCTGCAAGCGAGCTGTACTGCTGCACAGCCTCGGAACCAAAGCACAAAGGATTTTCTACACACCGACTGCAACAGGCACCACCCACGAAGAGGCCGTGGCTGCCCTGCAAGCGCACTTCGTGCCAAAGGTAAATGTGACTGCTGAAAGACATAAATTCCGCCAACGAGCGCAAAGACATGATGAAACTATTGCACAATATATCTCCGCACTATGTGAAATGGTTACACTGTGTGAATTCGGAACTGCAGAACAAGATATGCTACGAGATCAAATAGCGGGAAAAGCCTACAATGGACGTGTACGTGAACGCTTACTACTTGAAGATAAGTTGAGATTGGATAAAGCCATTCAAATTGCAAATCAAGTGGAATCAGCCATGCGCAATGCTAATGCACTTTCAAACAGTGATGTACCGGTGCGGGAAATGACTACACTTCCAAAGGGGGGGCGGGGGGGCGCGCCACCAGTGCAGGTAACCAAAGAAAAAGTGAGACACGCAAATGCTACAGATGTGACTCAGATAAGCACCTTGCAAACTCTACAAAATGCTCTGCTAAAAACAAAACATGCAAATCATGTGGAAAGACCGGGCACTTTACAAGTGTGTCGTTCAAGCCAAAAACATGAAGTGAAGGAGATTGTTATTCCTGAACTGACAGTGCTACTGCTGAAAGATGCTGCCCCAGTAGAGAAGAAAATAATGTGCACTGTAGAAATAGGCACATCCAATAGGCAGCCATTTCAGATGATAATAGATACAGGCTCTTCAGTTTCATTGCTACCTGTTCATGTTTATGAGCTTTCATTTAGTGGAATACCCCTGAAACTAGCAGAAGTCCCCCTGGTGACATACTCCAGACAGAGAATTCCTGTACTAGGCCGACTGGATACACATGTACTTCATGATGGATGTTCTGCCCCAGCTTCCCTCTATATTGTGGAGTCAGGTTCACTACTTCTAGGGCTGGACTTAATTGAGGCATTAAAAATGGTTATAGCGGGAAACAAAGTGATCCTCAAATCAGAACAGCCAGTTAGGGTGATAGCAGCTCCACCTCCACATGTTAGCACAGTTTCACCTCCACCTGCTACTACAGCCATTCCTTCATACTCTACTATCGTTCCGCCTCCAACCATAGGCAGTGTGAAGAATTTTGTACATAAAGTTACAGTGAGAGATGACATAAAACCAGTGCAACAGAAATTGAGGAGATTGCCCTTCTCTGTCAGGGATGCAGTTTCTGCAGAGTTAAAACGCCTACTAGATGCTGACATAATTGAGAAAATCGACACGTCTCCATGGGTGTCACCAATCGTGGTGACTCAACGCAAGAATTCAGATCGAATTAGGATGTGCATCGACCTCAGGGAGCCCAATAAGGCCATAGTGACTGAATGCTGCCCCATTCCATACATAGAGGAACTCTTTTCTGAACTCAGAGGAGTAACCACGTTCTCAACTATTGACCTTGTTAATGCATATCATCAGGTTCAAGCTTACCTTGATGATGTAATCATATACTCATCCAGCCGAGCTGAGCACGAAACACGACTGAAAGCTGTACTACACAGGTTACAGGAAGCTGGACTACACCTAAATACAGACAAATGCAAATTCTGTCAAGACGAGCTGACTTACCTGGGCCACACCATATGTAAGGAGAGTCTGCTGCCAAATGACGACCACACTGTAGCTATCTGTGATGCTGTGGCATCGCAGAGAGTCTCAGGTCTTTCCTAGGCCTGACAGCGTGGTACTCCCAAGTTCATACAGAACTATGCAACTGTTGTGGAACCAATGAGGGATGTGCTACGTAACACTACATTCACATGGACTAATGATGCATAGAAAAGCTTCCAGCAAGTCAAACAACTTATTACTGACAGTCAGGCAGGCACTTGCCCTGTCTGACCCCTCACTGCCCACTATAGTTTCTACAGACGGCTCAGACTATGGCATAGGTGGTGTCCTGATACAATTGCATCCAGATAACTCTGAAAGAACAGTCGCTTTCGCTTCTCATTCCTTGAGTGCGGCTAAGAGGAAATACTCAGTGGTGGAAAAACAAGTGTTGGCCTGTGGGCTACAGAGCGCTGGAGGACCTACTTATGGGGAACAAAGTACACCTCACGAACTGATCACCAAGCTTTAACCACACTCCTGGCAACCAAAGGCATGGGTAGAGCTGGTATGCGAATAGCACGCTGGTCTGTCAGGCTGCTCTGTTTCAACTATGATATTATCTACAGGCGTGGTGCTCAGAATCATACAGCAGATTGTCTTTCCCGTTTGCCACTGCCATATGAACAGGACAGCTTCACAAACATGGAACCAGAGACTGTTGCTGCTGTCTCCACCCTTTTGACTGCTGTGCCCATATCTGACTTCACAGAGTTATGTCCTTCCTGCCCAGAGCTACGTAAGCTGCACACTTACATGAGTAAAGGGTGGCCTGCATCACCAAAAGGTCTGCCTGCTGACATGATGCCTTACTACCAGGTTAGGGATGAGTTACCAGTGCACGACTAACTTATATTGAGAGGGAGCCACAGACTTGTGGTGCCAGTAAGGCTACATCCCCACATGGTGCACCTAGCACATGACAGCCACCAAGGTACTGTGTGCACCAAACAGAGACTGAGAGATTTGTATTGGTGGCCTAAGATGGATGCGCTGGCACAGTCTGTCACTGCCTCCTGTGTGCCTTGTCAGCTGAATAATAAGACTGCAAGAACAGCCTCTGCACCAATGACACCAGTCCCTTTGCCTGATGGACCCTGGCAAAAAGTGGCACTAAACATAGTTGGACCAACTGAGACCAGTCATCCTGACTGTAAATTCGCTATTACCATGGTGGATTATTATTCAGAGTGGCCAGAGGTGTGTTTTGCTCCACAATGCACTAAAGCTACGGTAATTGCATTCATGAGATCCCCATGGCTGTGGTGACTGATAATGGCCCACAGCTAATCTCCTCTGAAATGTCTTCTTTCCTGGAAAAACTAGATATCCAACACATCAAGACTACAATCTACCATCCGAAGAAAATGGAGCTGTAGAGAGACTAAATGGGGTGTTACAAGAAAGCCTCCTTACCGCACAGAGAGAGAAAGCTCCACGGAAAGCACATATCACTGAGTTCCTGCAAGCCTACAGATCTACACCACATGCAACCACAGGAACATCACCCTTTCAGCTCATGTATGGAAGAAAAATGAGAACCAAACTCTCTATCCAATCAAAGTTCACACCTGCACAAGATCATGAACTGAGAGACAGAGTTACAAAGAAACAGTTACACGTGAAAACATATGCCGATGCCAAGAGACATGCTAAGACTCCCAATCTGCAGCCCGGAAGCCTTGTGCGTGTGAGAAACCCCATGCATGTCAAGAAAGGAAAGTCCAAGTTCAGGGAGCCTCTTAAGGTGACACAGCAGAAAGGACCTCACAGTTACACACTAGCTGATGGGAAGACTTGGGATGCTTCACACTTGTATGCACTGTCGGAGACCGTCACTCTTCCAGCAGAAGATCAGAGGCCTACGGAGCCTGCTACAAGTGACACTATACGAAATCCGAGCCAGCGGATCAGAACACAGCCAGTTTGGATCAAAGACTATGTAACTTGAGTACAAGAGACATATGGCCTATTAGGTTATCATTTCAAAAGTTACTTGTTTGCTGCATTTGCTTCTATACCCGTTTGTTTTATATAGAAGTAAAAATTTTAGGAGAGAGGGAAATGTTGTGTTCTGAATGCTATTCCATTCCAATCCTATAGGTTGCACTAGGTAACTGTTGTGATACTGTTTGATCTTATGGGGATAATAGAGATGAAGGAGAAGAAGTAGTGTGTGGAAAAACTTGAGCTTATACAGTAAAGTTACGCGAAAGTCTTCTCTGTTCCGTGCTTCTTTCTTAATACCAATACACAACAGAACTGTCTTTGATTTTCTTACCTGGGTTATTGAGCATGCATTAAGACATTAAAGCCAGGGGCTTCCGCTCAGGAAATCAAACACCTTTGTGTCATTCTAGAACAGCCTTCATAGGGTTTAGAGTTAGGACCTTTAAAGGTTATACCTTTAAGCATGGGTTAACCATGCTTGAAGGTATAACGAGTAGGATTTGTCGGTTACGGCCCTACATTTGTAAACACAACGCTTAAAGTTGGCGTCCCGCCACGGCAAAATAAGGCCTTGACCACACGTACATGGATATTTTTCTAAACGGATATTTCCCCCCTACGTTTTTAAAAAAGAAAAAATTCTGTCCACAGGCCCTTCATTTTAGAAAAGTATCTCCGTACACACGAGAACGCAAAAACGACTACGAACGCGCAAACAATCATGCCGGGCCAGAAGGTGGCGATAAAGTCTACAGCAACGAAACGTCAAATACCAGAGAAGATTCTGAGCATGCGTAGTGAGCTCATTTTCTTTTGGCGGTAGTGACTTGAAACCCCCCCACCAAAAAAAATTCCCCATAGCTTTTGTTAGGGTCCAGAATTCTGCACCGTATAGAAGAGTTACTATTATGATGGTGCGGAGCAGTTGCATTTTTGACTTAATTCCATGATTTTTATCTTTCCAGATCGTGTTGAGCTTGCTCATTGTGCTTGTTGCGATGGCGATTCTGCTACTAATTTCTTTTTCATATCTTCCGTCTTCGTTAATCACAGATCCGAGATATTTGAAAGACATGACTTCCTCAAGCTTTTTCACTGCCAACAATGATTTCCGTATTCTGCTCTTCAGTCTCTTCAGTCTCACTCCTCGGGTGATCTTTTGTTGTCATGATTTTGCTATTTTGAGTACTGATCAACACACCCATGCCTTTAGCCGCCTTGTCCAGTCTTCTGGTTATTTCAGCTAGTTCTTCCCTGTTGCTGGCGATTAGATCTGTCATCTGCAAAGCGAAGTTTAGTGATTTTTTGTGAGAGTTGGTTCAAAGCCCTCCATAGCGTTGGTGACGATCTCTTCAAGGAATACACTGAAAAGGCATGGTGACAGTAAACAACCTTATCTCACTCCTACTGTTGTAGTGAACCGGTCGCTGAGTGTGCTGTAGCACTGCGCTTTTTGAAGCTTTATAAAGAGCTTCGGTAACTTGGACAAGGTGTTCGCTGATGTTATGTTACGTTATGTTACGTTAAATATACATACGGATACACAGAAACCGGAGTTTTAAAAAAATCTGCACTTTAGAAGGCGTTTTAAAAATTCTGTTTTTGTGACCTAAGGCAATTTATATGTGAGGACAAAAGGCCAAAATGCAGTTGATTCAGTGTTAATAGATACACTGTCTCTTTAAGAGTCCCTGTTCGGGCACCAATTTTGTCCTTATTCAGCATGTAACCAAGTATTTGTCCCTCTTTAAATAGAAATAAATCAAGATGACACCAGATTTAAATTGTACTGTAACAGGAAATGTATTCCAGGGTCTGGTAGTAGTATGCTACCTAAGTCCAAATAATTAACTAATGGACTGGAACGTATCCTCCCTCAAATAAATATCAGCCCTGTTTTAAGTAAATGCACACAAAAAATAAAATAAATGTGGTTAGTGATGTCGCCTTGTGGTGCAGTACACCCCGTATCGAATCCCGCACCGGGCAAGAAAATAACCGGTTACACTAGTATGCTAAACAATACCCTTATTGTAGTAGAAGGCTGGTTAGCAAAGCATCATAGCTTCAACAAGGAACCGGCTAGCATAGATAATAGCTGTAGTTAACTAGGTGACAGCATGACGATACTGACCCCAAAGAGACAGCCGCTATGAGGCGGCTATGCAAAGTTAGCATTACAGAAGCACAATATTAACTTTGGTGGCTTTGGTAAAAAAAATATATTTTATTTGTAGCAACATATGGACGATCAGTCACAGATCCTGTGCTGCAACATGGATGCATGTGCGTGTGTGTGTACCTAAGAATAATCTAGAAAGCAGCAGTCTGCCACAGCTAAGCAAATGAAACCTGGGTGACGTCACGCCTCAGCCAGAGGCCTGTGGTGACCGGCACGCTGTGATGACGCAACAGCTTTGCCATCCTCTCCACGTGGAACTAGTACTGAAAACAGAAGATCTGCACTATAGTGGACTACAACAGTACTGTACTATCGTATTTTTACGGACCCCTTGGGCAACAAAATCAAGTATCGACAACTCAGTCGCTGACAATGTTCCTCCGGTGTGGAGCAATATGTGTAACTACATGCACAAAGCCGCTTTGAGTTACCAGGCTAGAATAAGGTGTCGTTTCATAGGATTTCACAAAAGCCACAAGTAAGGTGTCAAAAATCTAAGCACAAAATTATAATAATGATAAAACAAACATAATAACATAAAAAAGAGACAATAGGAATTGTTAACATGCAGAGAGAGGCATAAGAGAAGAGAAACCGGACTACTGAAGTCATTCATTCTTTATCCCAGTGATTCCAAACTAGCACTGTGATTCTCTACTCTTCAATTAAAAGAAAGCAAAAAACATAAAGCAATTATAATGCACCTTGACTGACAGCAATGGAAACTTATTTGTTGACTATGTAATGGAAAAGCAATATTTATTAAACTAAACTAAAAGCTTCACACAGCAGTAAAACAATCAAATGATTGATGATTGTTGTCCCAGATTTTTATTTAACTAAAAGCTTTTGTAAAAAAAAAACAACTGTCCACCCTGACCTCCCGGCAATGTCACAAACACCATCCTTTACGTTGTGTGCTTCACAACCTGGACTGCATGGCGGGTCGATTTCTGTCTCAATGAATTTACCAACCACTGTTCTGCCTACCAGATTATAGAGTATAGACTATAGTGTATAGATTATAGTGTATACATTATAGAGTATAGACTATAGTGTATACATTATAGAGTATAGTGTATACATTATAGAGTATAGAATATAGTGTATAGATTATAGAGTATAGTGTATACATTATAGAGTATAGATTATGACTATTGCAAACTGTTCTCTCATGTCTTTTCTCTCTCTCTCTCTCTTCTCCCATGTATATAAAGTATCCCCTGTGTGCACATGCAGTCTGCCCTCCTCCCAGGTCTCCACGGTGATGGTGGTCGCCACCTGGACACTGCTTGGCATCCTCATCATCATGTTCTTCATATATTTTATAATTCCATTATAATTGTGTTATCCTCTTTCAATGTTGTCATTGTGTAAATTGTGTAAACACAAGAGGGGAACTTGCCCATACGAATCCTTTTTCATACAAATACTTCCCATCTTATTCTCATGGGTGTGTTTTTCAGAGGGCGGCGCTGTACAGTCTTGGTTCACACGTGTTCATAAAACTGTCAAATCCACGTTTTAAATTTGTGCGTGGCTTTAAAATGTCACGTGACGTTCACTCGGCAGCTGCAGAGATATTTACGTTATATCCGATACCCCAGCTCAAATCTGTTTAATGTTTCCTCTCAGCCAGAAATGTCCCAACAAATATTTCAGAGTGAGAGTGTGAAACTACTTCATCAAAATCAAAAAGTAAAAATCGGTTGCTGCGTGTCATTTACACAAGACAAAATAAACACACTTTCATACAGGGGATCCCTACGCGAGCCGAAATCCACCACATATTAAAAAAATGTTTGGTTAATTGCAACATTATTTCTCACAATTGCAGAATTCTGAGAAAGAAAGTCCCAATTCTGAGAAATAGTGTTGCAATTAACCAAACTTTCTTCTTTCTTTTCTTTTCTTTTTTTTAAATTCTGGTGGATACGGGCTCCCACAGTATCATGCAACTGACTTTTTTTTTAAACTCAGTCTTTGTTGTTGTTGTGTTTTTTTTTAAACAATGTTCAGCCCACCTTGAATTAATCAAGGTGCCGGCTTAATTATCCATCATGTCAAAATGCACAGCAACAAACTGTTCAGTTTATTCTGGCGCAGAAATCAACTCCAGCAGGGAAAAAGACGTGGCGCCGATGTCTCCATGACAACCAATATGGCTGTTCAACAGTGTTACCATATAGTGTGATGTAGTCTGTAATACATCAGACTGTCTGTGGTAGCTTTGGTCCCAGGATCCATTTTTACAAGGGTGGGAACTGTTTACTGCTGAGCTGATAGCACACCAGCCACAATGGCTGCTACACCTGGTTTGTAGTCCTGCTACACCTGGTTTGTCGTCCCAGGAAATCAGTCAACAGGTCTGTTCCTCTCTGCCTCCTACATCCACCTATACCACAACACTGTTAAGAAAGCCACTTTAATTAGTCATTGTGTTCTGACAACAAACGTGTCTGCATTTAACCCACCCTATTGTACAGCAGCAGTGGGCAGCTGCAGCGCCCGGGGACCAATTCCAGTTCTTCTTTCCATTGCCTTGCTCAGGGGCACAGACAGGAGTATTAACCCTAGCATGCATGTCTTTTTTTGATGCTGGGAGGAAACCGGAGCACCCGGAGGAAACCCACGCAGACACGGGGAGAACATGCAGACTCCACACAGAAAGGACCTGGGACGGCCTGGGGTTCGAACCCAGGACCTTCTTGCTGTGAGGCAGCAGTGCTAAACACCGGGCCACCGTGCCTCCTTCTACGGGAATACTGACTGTCTGTCCAACAGAACCACCACATCCCAATTAATGTTTAAAATGGATGAGATAGCCCCTTATCAATGGAGAAAAGTTGCGACTTGCAGCTTTAAGCTATTAGTTTAGCTACCTTTAGTGAGCTACTCCCCAACACTGATTAACGTTTGGTGCCTCGCTCAAAGGCACTTTGGCACAAGGCACTTATTAGGATTTCATCTCAACCTTTCTCTGTGAGTCCATTTACACCTGGTATCACACCATAACCTATATTCTGGCACGCTATCAAGATATAGGTCACTATGCTCGAAAATGAGATCCGCTCACATCCTTTGCATTTACACCTGATATTTATGTTGTCCACATTGTGATCCGATCTAACTTTTCAGGTGCAATATCTTAAATAGACACCACACCTCAGCATGGAAGAAGTAATGTAAATAAACACAGAAAAATGGCAGATGAAGGGTCATAAGACATGATGCGGTGCAGCATGTATTTTAACTTTTCATCCTGTATGGCTTTACTGTAGGAGCCATCAAAAATGAAAGCATGTCTCCAGTGCAGTCCTGTCCATCAAATCTTCTGCAGGGACTTTTTTTTTTTGTTGCTGTGGATGGGGCAAAGGAGTGAAGGCTGACGGATGTGAATATGGAGGTGAATTGTAAATATATGTATAAATCAGCATGTATTTGACTACACCAGCTGCAGCGATGACGTTTCTACCCTGCAGGCCTCACGTACATAGTAACGCAGGCAAAGGGTACAGACTGCAGTTACACTGCATCACCACATAAAGTGTGGTGCACATGTACACCTTCCGTCCCATGTGTTTTCCCAATCAGGTTAAGACCTTCCAGTTCAGATGGCTTCTGTCTGAACAGCGTCTGTGAACGGGGGGGGGGGGGGTAATGTGCGTCAGAGTTTTTACCTGGAAGCGGAGGATGATGGTCCAGATGAGGCCCAGGGTGAGGCGGTGGTTGCCGTCGACGATGTCATGGGAGCCGACGTTCTCCAGGTGGACCCTCTGCTCCTTGAGGAACTGGAGAGCCTTGTCCACATTCTCCAGGCAGTGGATGCGCATGCGGCCCCGTGTGGGCCTCGGCTGGGCGGAGACAGCGAGAGAGCGAAGAGAGGAGGACTGATTACTTTATCTGTCACTGGACTATTTAAGGGAGAGTGACAGATACAGAAAGGACACAGACACACACACACACACACACACACGTAAAGAGCTATACTCTTAACACCACCAACCAAATAAATATAAAGGGTGGGAGAGACAGAGACAGAGAGAGAGAGAGAGAGAGAGAGAGAGAGAGAGAGAGAGAGAGAGAGAGAGAGAGAGATGTGTTGGACAGTGTATGCTGTTGTGTGTGTGTGTGTGTATATTGTGAATGTTTGTGAGTTGATGTGTGTCTGTGCACACCTGTGTGTTTTTTTGTGCATGCATGTGATTTTGTGTGCGTGTGTACTTGCCCATTTTCCCATATGTATTTGTGTGTGTGTGTGAAGCAGAAGAAGAAGACGATGATGACAACGATGATATAATTCGTTAATCCCTGCGGGGAAATTCCTCCTCTGCATCCAACTCATCCTAGCCGTGTGACTAGGTGGCAGTGGGCAGCCGTGTGCGTTTTTGTGTCTGTGTCTTTGTGTGCGTGAGTGCCTGTGTTCTGCACCCACCAGTAGCTCCCCACTGAGGACCTCCAGCAGCCTGGTGAGCATGTAGCCGTCCCTCAGGTCGTTGTAGAGGTCGGCAATGCGGCAGGACACCCTGGCCAGGTGGGAATTGACCCACTTGGTGAAGGTCTTCTTCTGCACCGCATCCCGCTCATCTTCGTGACACAATCAAAGTAATCACAGAGACGGACATTATTCCTTCCTCACAATGGAGGAAGTCAGACATGTGGGAATAGCTTCTAAAACGTTGCCATGGCCGCGGTGCCGTTTTCGATAACGTAAGGCTGCACATGTGAGTTTCTGTCTCGCGAGCCAATCAGATTTCACTATCGATCACACACATCTGCAGACACATCTGACCGCCATCTTTGTGAGAGTGATTTCAGTTTAGGCCCTATGTCAGGTTTGGAGGCCGACATAAGGGTGGGGCATGAGATGAACACAGCGAAGGGGTAAAATCTGAATATTGCCGTCATGTGCTTACATGTCGAATTCAACTCAGCACGAAGCAGGAGCTGCAAGCTGTTAGCAAACGAGGTAGAACTGTGTTAACAAATACATTTCACATCCAGGAGTGGTTTCCAGTGACAACAGCAGACACACACAGTCTGGTCCTGCAGAGTACTGACCTCGCTATTCCAGTCTGGGCTGCAAGGGTCATTTCTGCATTCAGCTGCAGAAGTTACAGCTGCCGTATTTTCGCTGCTCCACCCCCTCTGCTGATCCGGGGGGAGGGCTGCAGACTACCACATGCCTCCTCCGACACATGTGGAGTCTCCAGCCGCTTCTTTTCACCTGGCAGTGAGGAGTTTCACCAGGGGGACGTAGCTCGTGGGCGGATCAAGCTATTCCCCCCCAGTTCACCCTTCCCCCCGAACAGAGGAAGCGACCAGGACACATACCCACATCCGGCTTCCCACCCGCAGACGCGGCCGATTGTGTCTGTAGGGACCAAGCCGGAGGTAACACGGGGGATTCGATCCGGTGACACCCGTGTTGGTGATTTTCATTTCTACTCAGTACATTCTTATCTATTTTCTTAGGCACTCCTCCTCCAGTTGTGTGTGTCTGCATTCGTCTTAGACACATGTGTGTTATCTGTTCACGTGTTTGGCGGGGGTTTCTGACCTGCCAAGGCCTTGATGCGCGAGCACTCAAACAGCTTGGCACTGGTGCACTCCGTCTCCCAAAGCCCTGAGCTGATTGGCCGGTTGTTGTTGTTGAGCTGGCGCTGGGCTTCCGCGTTGTCCACATCTGGGGAGGCATTGGCCATCGCGCCCGACACCCTGCACCACACACACACACACACACACACACATGCAGATATGTTAGGAAAGGTGCGATCACATCTAAAACCTTACAACTTTCAAACATATCCTCGTAAGTAGACAGTTTTCCACACCTTCCTCAAAAGAGCTTGGTGACTGCACCTCCAGTCAAACACTTATTAACTCATATTGAACCCTTCAAATTTCCCTAAGAAACATTCATTCATTCACTCATTCGTCCCTACACCTACTTAATCCCGTTCAGAGACTTGGGGGCTGGAGCCAGTCAAAGCCTCAGGGACGTCATGACCAGTAAACAGGAGGTGAGACTAGCCCTAGACCTTCAGTCAGTTATCATCAATAGGCAACCAGCTGGCAACTCATACAACGTTTTCAGAAAAGCATCAAGTCCTGACTGATATATGGTACGTCTCTACAGTTTAGGGTGCAGGGTCTGGTTTGAGGCTGCCCTGCAGGACTCCACGTCACCGTGCGGCACATGGAGCACCACAAGTCTGCCGTCATTCAGGAGAACCTTCTGTTGTAACACCATATCATCCAGAGGACAAGACTACTTCCACGACATGGTACCGGCTCCACTCGAATCGCAGAGTGTCGTTTTCCATAACAGTACCCTCTCAGTGTAGCTGGTCTGCAGGGATTTTGGTACCCGCTCCAGTGTTTTTGGGAACCTCGACAAAGGTGGTACCGGAGAAGTGGTAACAGTTACCAAAAAGCCGCAACTTCCCAGTAATGGGACATGAAAAAGTTGAATCAAATTGAGCCGGTACCATGTAGTGGAAAAGGGGCATATGACACCATCTCACAAGACAGATAGAGACAGATAGATCGATAGATAGAGAGGGAGAGGGAGAGAGAGAGAGAGGGAGAGAGCTATAGATAGATAGAAGAGAAGAGATGATAGAGATAGATAGATATAGAAGAGATGAGATAGATAGATAGATAGATAGATAGATAGATAGATAGATAGATAGATAGATAGATAGATAGATAGATAGATAGATAGATAGATAGATAGATAGATAAAGAGAAGAGATGATAGATAGAGATAGATAGAGAGAGAGGGAGAGAGCTATAGATAGGTAGAAGAGAAGAGATGATAGAGATAGATAGATAGATAGATAGATAGATAGATAGATAGATAGATAGATAGATAGATAGATAGATAGATAGATAGATAGATAGATAGATAGATAGATAGATAGATAGATAGATAATTAGATAGATAGATAAAGAGAAGAGATGATAGATAGAGATAGATAGATAGAGAGAGAGAGAGAGAGCTATAGATAGATAGAGCCATAGATAGATAGATAGATAGAGAGAGAGAGAGAGAGAGAGAGAGAGAGAGAGAGAGAGAGAGAGAGAGAGAGAGAGAGCTATAGATAGATAGATAGATAGATAAAGAGAAGAGATGATAGATAGATAGATAGATAGATAGATAGATAGATAGATAGATAGATAGATAGATAGATAGATAGATAGATAGATAGATAGATAGATAGATAATTAGATAGATAGATAAAGAGAAGAGATGATAGATAGAGATAGATAGATAGAGAGAGAGAGAGAGAGAGAGAGAGCTATAGATAGATAGAGCCATAGATAGATAGATAGAGAGAGAGAGAGAGAGAGAGAGAGAGCTATAGATAGATAGATAAAGAGAAGAGATGATAGATAGATAGATAGATAGATAGATAGATAGATAGATAGATAGATAGATAGATAGATAGATAGATAGATAGATAGATAGATAGTCTTATCTATTATTAAGTTATAGATATAATTATATATAATTATAGTAATAGTTAGTATATAATTAATTACTAAGTCGATTCTCTGTTATTATAGTATATTATATATAGTCTATTATTGCTGCTTTTTAGTCTATCATCGCAGATATTATCCCTCAAAAACCAACACACTAGTTATAGAGTTTGCTTTGCAGCCCCCCCCCCCCCCGCCCACCCTAAAAAACAAAAACGGTTTGACGTTTGCTAAAAAAAAAAAAAAAACCTTCCCTTCCATTCATGAATCATGCAACATCACCTCTGCCAGCCTGGCATCAGAGTGCTTTACAAAAGCGAGTCCAATAATAGAATCTGTGTGATGAGTCAGACGGGTAAAACACAGCCGAGAAATTATTATCTTCCCTTTTCTTCCGTGTTTCAGGCCCCAAAATAACGTCCGGATTAAAAGGAAAGATGCAAATGTAAGTCCATCTCTGTACACACACACACACACACACACACACACACACACACACACACACACACACACACACACACACACACACACACACACACAGAACAGAGCTTCAGATGTTTTTAAGGCTCGTGCTTGAGGGCCCCTCATGTGACGACCAGGATTCATTCATTCATCCATCATCATCATTCAGGGCCACCGGACAACATCAAGTATCCCAGCAGGCATTGGGGCAGGAGGGAGACAGGCCGCAGTCCATGGGAAAAGACCAAACCCGTTTTTAAACATGACTGTGTTCACACATAAACCTGTCATGTAGAAGGAGGGTTTACGGGTCAGCTGGTGTGTGTGTGAGTGTAAGAGTTGGGGGGTGGGGAAATACCCAGAGGAAACCAGGACCCTCATGCTGTGCGATACTAACCATTCAGCCATATGAAATGTCACCATATCATCACCAGCTCTCTCTCTCTCTCTCTCTCTCTCTCTCTCTCTCTCTCTCTCTCTCTCTCTCTCTCTCTCCCAATTCAATTCAATTCAATAATGCTTTACTGGCATGACTGCATTGATTACAATGTTGCCAAGTAGCCATTCCATTATCCGAACCGCTTATCCTGCTCTCAGGGTTGCGGGGATGCTGGGAGCTTATCCCAGGAGTCAATGGGCGGCAGGCGGGGAGACACCCTGGACAGGCCTCCAGGCCATCACAGCCCCCCCCCAATTCCACACACACACACACACACACACACATATTCATACCCGATTCACCTGACCTACATGTCTTTGGACTGTGGGAGAACATGCAAACTCCACACAGAGGACGACCGCAAAGGTTGGACTACCCCGGGGCTCGAACCCAGGACCTTCTTGCTCTGAGGCGACTGCGCTAACCACTGCGCCACCGTGCCGCAATAAATAAACAACTAAAATAAATAAAACAAATGGAAGAAGGAATAGGTAGAACTGGCAGAAATATAGAATAGTATTTGAACAGTAACTGACAGTGTTTTGGTCACTCACTGACTCTTAGGCTATGGCATTCTAACACACGTTGTGCCGCGAGGGGCGACCTTTGACCCTCTCCTAAAATAGGTGGCCATTGTTCTTTCCCGTCCAGGAGTAGAACATTTGGACTCTGGTTTTCAGATGTCTCCTGGTGTTTTTCTCTTATGTTCTGGAAGTTCTCACAATTTAGCAGGAAGTGCATCTCTGGCTCCACCTCACCTGCTGTACAGTGACCACATTTTCTTTGCTCTTTGTGTTGTGTGTCTGCCCTTGTCAGTGGCTAGACTGTGGTCAGTGAGCCTGTACTTGGTGAGGATGTGTCTGTGCTGACCGTCTCTGACGGTGGACAGACAGTCAGCCAGTTTGTCTTCTCTTTTTAGGGCCCCATATCATTCTGGTTGGTGTTGTAATTTGGTTTCTATGTACCAGTGTTACACATATGAGTTGTTGCATTGTGTGACGATGTGGTTTACTCTAATCTGTGGTTGGTCAGCAGCGCTGGTCTGAAACTCATGTGTTAGCGGTTACGGGGTTAGTTGGTTTCACAACCAGCTGACTGAGGGGGCTCCTTTTGGGGCTTAGCTCTTGGATTTGGAAAATGTGACCATCTGACCACGTGGTCACAACCGTCACTAGTTGGATTCCAGCTGGTGACCGTTGTTGCATGTCTCTCTCGCTCTCTCCCTCTCTCTCTCTTAAACAATGCTGCACAACGAGTGGACGGGTGATTACGTGGCAAGGCCGACATGCAAATATGAGACTGACCGAAATAGACTTAAATCAACGAGCCAATCAAACTTTATCATCGCAGTACATTTCACGTGATGCAGTGCGCCTTACATGAAATGAAAGTTGACTGATAAAAAATAAGGTCACGATAGTACGTGATAAGGGCATGATAATAGGAAAATGAAGAGCTCAAAGATAAAAGTAGAAGAGGTCATCTGAGGTGAAAGCAGGATAATAAAAAAAAATCTACATTTGACTATCATGTTTCTGCTTCGACTTTTCTTTTCGCCTTTGTTAGACAGCGACAGTGAAGAGGCAGACAGGAAATGAGAGAGGGGGGGAAGGAGAGAGAGACAGGCAACAACGGTCACCAGCTGGAATCGAACCGGCGACGGTTGTGACCACATGGTCACATGGTCAAGTGGTCACATGGTATAAGCTGGAACTGCTCAGCTACAGAGAAGCTCTACCACTTACATCTTGATTGCTTTGCTAAAGTAAATCTCCATGTTGGCAACTGAAACTAGATTTTTTTTTACTTATTTCTTCGCAAAAGAAGCTTGTAACCCAAGAGTTACGTCAACTGCTCTCTGAATAAAGTGTTTAGTGATATTTTATATTATCATTATCGTAAATATTATGTTTTATTATTACCTACATTACTTCTAACCAGATTTATCTATATTATAGTTACAATGATGAGCCAAAACATTATGACCACTCAGAGGCGCACCGAATAACGACCATCTCCACGCAAGGCCACGTGTCAAGGTCTGGGTAGATTAGATGGAGAGCGAACAATCAGGTTCTCGTGGTCATACGTGTTGGATGCAGGGGAAATGAGCGGGAGTAAAGACCTGAGTGACTTTGACAAGGGCCAAATCGTTACGGCCAGACGACTGGGTCAGAGCATCTCTGACACGGCAAGGCTTGTGGAGTGCTTCCGGTCAGCAGTGGTGGACCGAGGAGGGACAAACCACAAACCAGCGAAACGGCGGTGAACACCCAAGGCTCATCAACGCGCGAGGGCAACAAAAGGCTATCCCGTCTGGTGTGAACCGACAGAAGGTCTACAGTGGCGCAAGCCACAGAAAATTGTAATGGTGGTTACAGGAGAAACGTGTCACAACACACAGTGCGTCACACTCTGCTGTGTATGGGGCTGCATAGCCACAGACTGGTCAGAGTGCCCACGATGACCCCTGTCCACCGTCGAAAGCGCCTACGATGGGCACGCAAGTGTCAGAACTGGACCTTGGAGCAGTTGAAGAAGGTCCCCTGGTCCAATGAGTTCAGCTTTCTTTTAGTTCACATGGATTTCATGTACGTGTGTGCCGTTTACCTGGGGAAGTGATGGCACCTGGATGCATTGTGGGAAGACCACAAGCCGGTGGAGGCAGTGTTGACGCTCTAGGCAAAGTTCTGCTGGGATACGCTGGATCCGGCCATTCGTGTGGATGTCAATTTGACACATGTAACCTCCCTACCTACCACCTACGTGCACCTAGTCATCGTTGCAGACCAGGTACACCCCTTCATGGCAAGGTATGCCCTGATGGCAGTGGTCTCTTTCAGCAGGATGATGCACCCTGCCACACTGCAAAAATTGTTCAGGAATAGTTTGAGGAACATGATGAAGTATTCAAGGTGTTGCCCTGGCCTCCAAATTCTCCAGATCTCAATCCGATTGAGCATCTGTGGGATGTGCTGGACCGATAAATCCAATCTACGGCGGCTCCACCTCACAATTTACAGGACTTGAAGGATCTGCTGCTAATGTTTTGGTGCCACATACCACAGGACACCTTTCCTTCAGGGGTCTTGTGAAGTCCATGCCTCGGTAGGTTGGTGCTGTTTTGGAGGCACACAGAGGACCAAAAAGCATATTAGGCAGGTGGTCATAATGTTTTGGCTATTATCTATGTCTCACTATTATTATCATCACCATATTATTATTATTGATACTGTTTTTGTGTCACCATTATCATTGTATACAGACTGTTCCCCCGAGGCTGTTTGTGTGCTTATGTTATGCAATAATTTAACATTTACATTTTAATTACTGAAGATTGGGGGGATGTGAGGATTATGGGTTTATGAGATTAATATAACAAGATTCCATGTGAAAGATGCAAAGTGGACGTGTCATCGATGCTGGCATCAGTGTTTGGGATGTTTTACCATCAATTTCTCACTCTCTCTCTTTCTTACCAAATCTTACCCTCGTCTTTTAACCTAAGCTCTCATCTCTCTCCTGTACTCTCTCTTCTTCCATCTCCCACGGTTGTCATGGTACCAAATGCCTGAAAAACAACATTGCTGCATCTATTAAATGTCAGTGCGTGCCGCAAGACACATAGTAGAAGGTTAGTGGTACACCGACGTTTTATCGGGCCCCCCCTGGAGGGTGGGGTGTGTGTGTGTGTGTGTGTGTATATGGTTATCTGGAGGGGTGGTACAGCAGACATTACAATGGGCTTTTTTCCCCAGTGTTGAAACAGACGGCGTGTCATGGTAAAACCTCATGCGAGGCATCAGTCATTTGCATCAACAATGACAACCGGGGAAAAAAAAACAGCAACACAGTGATGAAGGTAATCACCTTCCTGTGCCATAATGATATTCATATACCATCTCTCACCGTCTCTATCATGCAGTCTTTAATAACGCATGTAAATTGCATGGAAAGCAATTTGTAATAGAAAGATTTGTTTTTCACTGCAGGGTATTTTAGTTGCCCCGATTGATTTTTTTCCTAAAACTTTGTTCCGTTATCCATTGTAGCTTAGTTGTGTAAGGCAGTGGTTCTCAACCTTTTTGGGGTCCTGGACCCCCTGCGTATTTTTGATCTCCCCTGAGGACCCCTCCACCTGATCTTGGGGGAGGGGGGTTGCAATTTGATAGAAACAGTAGAAACTGCATTTTAAATTGCATTATAGCATTTATTCACTCTTTGGGGCAAAAATAAGAGCTTTCAGTTGTAACTTAGATATAGTTAACAAAACAGAATTCTTATGCAGTAACTTTCAGATATATGTAACAACACAGAATGTGTATTCAGTAACTTTCAGATATATGTAACAAAACAGAATGTGTATTCAGTAACTTTCAGATATATGTAACAACAGAATTTTTATGCAGTAACTTTTAACAATGCAAACGGGAGCGAGATCTCTTATTAAAATACAACAAATTACACTTGTGAAACAGGTGTAATTAGAGAAAAAAGTCCTGTTACCCTTTATAGTTTAGGTAGATAAAGGTCTCAGTCACATTTGAGTAAAATAATCCTATTTCTATAAATGTCATAGGATCTTTTTTTTTAAAGATATTTTATTTTCACGGACCCCTTGCAATTACACCACGGACCACTAGGGGTCCGCGGACCCCCGGTTGAGAAACACTGGTGTAAGGTGTGGGACCGTTGCTGTTATTCTGCACTACACAAATAAACTTGACTTGTGTGTCTGCACGCTGACATAACCGTAGATCCAGTATCTTAAGGAGTAAAGTGACAAAATAAAATAAAACGTGCACCGAGTGGAGATTCTATCTACCTTCCACTCGTCGTGCATAAAACCCAGCACTTCTGCAGGGGGGGGTCCTCCCCCCCTCCCCCGGAAAATGTTTCTGAAAAACAAGCTCTATTCCGATGCTTTTTTTATGCACTCTGGCGCCTTATTCACGTTCAAAGTACGTCTTAATCATTTGGAAACTGAAGTGTGTGCCTCAAAAACTTGTTTACGCTCCAGATTAATTGTGATGTTAAAAATATTAGTAGTTGTTAGTAATTAGTGTAACCTATTTTTCTGGACTTGCCTGTTAGTGATTTTAAGTTCCTGTTACAAGCTGCTGCCACAGGATAGGCCTTGAGCTCTTATTTTGAAGGCTGAAGAGAAAGCGGAAGTGTACGCGGTGCTGTGTTGCGAAATACAGCCCGGTCGCCTCCTCTTTACGTGTGTATGGACACGCTTCTGCAAGTCACTTAGACGTATTCAATGACACGTATCTCACAGATGCCGCTAGGGGCGCCCTGTAGCCTACTAGGTCATGACGCAATAGAATGTCAGAAATATTGAACAAAGATGGCGGAGCGAATGTTCCTGACTGCTGTCTTTGCCAACTTCTCCCAGAAAGCACAGCTGTTTAACCTCTCCAGTGACGTCTGTCACCGCTTTAGAGTGACATACACGCGCCCAATGTCCCTTTTTGTGACACTTGTTGCACTTCCTGTTCATTGCAGGACACTTCCGCTCATCGGTGTGCTGCGTCTTGCCGCACCTCCCGCATTCATCTACTATGTTGGTTGCAGGCCTGCTGCCACCGTGACGCTGTCCGCCCTTTTTCTTGCGCCCCCAGTGGCCAGAAGACGGGATTGCGGCCCCAGTGGCAACTAATACGTGTCCATATACGCGTATTTCGGTCTCGCAAAAACGTGTCCTCTGACACGTACGTATTGTGTTGTAGTCTAGGGAAATACGAGGACCACTTTAACTGGATTCTTCCCCCACAGAACTCCGCAGCAACGACACTGCGTACAGCACTTCCGCTCTCTCTTCCGCCTTCAAAATAAGAGCTCAAGGCGTATACTGTGGCAACAGCCTATAACAGGAACTTAAAATCACCGACAGGCAAGTCCAGAAAAATAGGTTACACTAGCATGAGTCGTTCCGGTTTTAGTTCGTTTTACGGGGTTTTGCCGTGATCAGACGGGTACGGCCCGCTAGCTCCACGACACTGCCGAATCCAGTTCATATCGTAAATCAGCCGGCGATTCTAACCATTACAGAAACGTTACTGCATAGACTCGACGCTTACCCTTCCTTCTCTTCTGAAAAGAAAAAAAAACCCAAAAGATTCGAGCTTCGCTTCTCTTCCCGCCCGCTCCGCCATTTCTCCTCGTCTCTTCCCGCTTTAACCCGTGTCACGTGACTCGGCGCCGCCCATCGGACACGCCCACATACGCGCCGCGCCGGCGCACACGCGGAAGTTAGTTTCGAGACCCGCGTTTACGTTGACGGGCTGTTGTGTTACCAAGACGACCGGAGACTCACCCGCGTTACGTGTTTTGTCGGGCTTCGCACGGGACTCTCTAAAAACACGGCCTTCCGCCCGGATGGGCGTGGTTTGTGTTGGGCGGGACTCTCTAAAAACACGGCCTTCCGCCCGGATGGGCGTGGTTTGTGTTGGACGGGACTCTAAAAACACGGCTTTCCGCCCGGAAGGGCGTGGTTTGTGTTGGACGGGACTCTCTAAAAACACGGCATTCCGCCCGGATGGGCGTGGTTTGTGTTGGACGGGACTCTAAAAACACGGCATTCCGCCCGGCTGGGCGTGGTTTGTGTTGGACGGGACTCTCTAAAAACACGGCCTTCCGCCCGGATGGGCGTGGTTTGTGTTGGACGGGACTCTCTAAAAACGGCCTTCCGCCCGGATGGGCGTGGTTTGTGTTGGGCGTAGCCGCGCGGGACTCTAAAAACATGGCCTTCCGCCCGGATGGGCGTGGTTTGTGTTGGACGGGACTCTAAAAACACGGCCTTCCGCCCAGATGGGCGTGGTTTGTGTTGGGCGGGACTCTAAAAACACGGCCTTCCGCCCGGATGGGCGTGGTTTGTATTGGGCGGGACTTTCTAAAAACACGGCCTTCCGCCCGGATGGGCGTCGTTTGTGTTGGACGGGACTCTAAAACACGGCCTTCCGCCCGGATGGGCGTGGTTTGTGTTGGGCGTCGCCGCGCACGACTCGGATCAGAACATTCAAACCAAGATGGCGGCACCGCCGTGTCGCTGGAGCGATGAAATTGAGAGACAATTTATAGCATTTTTTACGCTGCTTAATTGATGTTTTTGAATCCTAAACGGATAATTTACCTCAATAAATCGTTAAAAAACAACAGGCATGTAGATTGACGGGTTAAGTTAAAAATTAAGAGATCGATTTTTTTTAGCTTGGTGTAAGTTAACCACTTACCCATAGAGAATCAATGGGATTGCTAGCTAGTAGCATTACGTTTTGAGTCCCCAATAACACTCGAGTCTAAATCGGTGCAGCACTTCTATAAGGCATAGTTGGAATAAACCACACAAAGTGTCTCTGCAACGCAATATTTCTCACAATAACACAAAGTCCAAGGTTTCGATGATTCCAGTGGGAAACTTGAGATGCATAGAAATGTTAGTGTTTGTAGAAAACTAAAGAAAATTACAATAAAGTGAGTGGGAAAACTGCGGTTAAAATGCGTGTGAGCGCTCGCAAAACGTCCAACACAAACCACGCCCAACCGGGCGGAAGGCCGTGCCCTGTCCTCACACGTCACTTCCGCAGCAGACCCGCAGCTCTAGTACAGCGCGTAACCATGCGGGGGTGAAACCTCGCACCATATCAGCTCGAATCCACTTACATTGTATTTTTCAGTAACCTCTCTGCTGGCCTGTATCGCCTTTGCTTTATAGCCTGCACAATGTTTGCAAACGTAGATGGATGGCGAGAATCCACGCAAATCTACAAATGTGACCCCCCCCCCCCCCCCCCCCGTCAAAAAGTCTTTCAGAACTGATTCATACTGATTCGGTGATTTCACGCAGCTAGCTGTACCACTGCAGCAGCCCCACAGCATTCACACTGCCCCCCCCCCCCCGCTCCGTCAGTGCGTGTGCTTGCGTGTGTGCGTGAGTGCGTGTGAGACCTCTCCTCCTTGCCATGTTCTTCGCCAAACCTCGACCACCTGGTGTCTTTTCAATCAGCCAGACTCGCAGTACCCAAGACTGCTGTGTGTGCGTGCGTGCGTGTGTGTGTGCGCGCGCACACACGCATACGTGCGTGTGTGTCTGATTCGTATTTTTCTAATAAACCCAGCTGCTGAGGAATCACTTGAGTCCAGGAAAAAGGGCCAATACCGTATCTGACTCATCTCACACACACACACACACACGCACACACGCACGCACACACACGCACACACGCACACTGTTCTCTTGTTAATGGAGCCGGAGTGCGGAGCCCCATATCCTCATTATGTTCCTCTAGAAGCTCAGAGGGAACACGGCCCGAGGAAAATCTCTCTTAGCCGTGAGCAAGAAACCCGGGTTCAACCCTGCGAGGCTATGGAGGCTAATAGTCATTCACTATGTACAATCATGAAATAAACGAGGCGGCATGGCTCAGGTGGTAGAACGGGTCGTCTAGTAATCCGAAGGTCGCTGATTCGATCCCCGGCTCCTGCAGAGAGCGTGTCCGAGTGTCCTTGAACAAGACACTGAAGCCCTAACTGCTCCTGGTGAGCGGGTTGGCGCCTTGCATGGCAGCCTCCACCACCAGTGTGTGTGTGAATGGGTGGATGTGAGATGTGCTCTGTAAGGCGCTAGAAGACTAGAAGACCGCTGTATAAATGCAGTCCAGTCACCATTTATTCTACATTTTAAGGAGTTTCCGTTTTTAGCCTCTTGTGTTTGGTACAGTAAGAAATAACTGAATCATCTGAATTATAACCTTTGTCTACTTTAATCCTGCCAGGGAGCATCTCTTTGTCAGCATGCTGTATCCCTGCACTGTGGCACGATTCAGGCCATCTTCATTTTTTTTTAATCCCTTACTATTCTTTTGGTTTCTATTCACCTTCATCTTGAACGTCAGATGGACGGCATTTGTTTTTAAGGCTGGAGTACTCTATAAACAGACGTTCTATATCCTGGGCAGCTATCTTTGTTGCCCCCTCCAGGGCAGCTTGAGTGTGCTTGTATACAGCTCAACTTCTCATCACTCTTTCCCTATCCATTGTCCCTCCTCAGTCGTTTCATACGCCCAACTCTTACCCGTCTGTCTTGGTGACAGTTTTCTAATGCACACTGTGACTGCAGGACAACCATCTTGTAACTCGTGTGTGTGTGTGTGTGTGTGTGTGTGTTCTCCTGGATCGCCACCTTGCCGTGGTGGAGAAGCTTGCGTGTACCAATGATCCCAAGAGCTATGCCATCCGGAGCTTGGCTCCTGGTAGGGTCACCCAAGGCGGATTGGTCAAGGGGAGGTTCCAGACGAAGCGCGATCCAACAAAGACCTCAACGGTGGAACTGGTGGAAGATGTCTTCAGGTCACAAAGGCAGTAAAGGCGGATGAAGGCTGCAACAGAGGCAGGTCCCCAATCGTCTTTGTTCTCCATGTTATTGGACTCTGGTCACCCCCTGCCAAGGACCGTCAAGTCCATTTTATTTCTTTACCGTGTGGTGGCTGCAGGCGCATCAGCCTCTCCACGTAAAAAGCTGTCAAGCGCAGACGTCCTCTCACAAGGATCAACCCATAAACGTCCAGGGTCAAAGCCCTGTGGCGATCAGGAAGAGGTGATGGGGGCTGGACAGTGAAGTCTGGCAGCCCCTAGCCACAACCTGGCACACAAGCAGTAGGTTTGATGATCAGTCGTTAAGCCCTGGGACTGAGGCAGAGGGGCTTCCTGGCTGCTGCACCCAGCCCTATTTAGGATCCACTCTGCTCACCCAAGTTGGGGAGGGGGCAAGAAAATGTGCCCTAAACATAGTCTGCCTCATACCTCGTTTGGACCAACACATCCAGATGGATCACCAGCATGCGGTCAGAAACAGAAAGTCATATATTTTGGAGCCTGGCACATGTAAACCCTCATGGACAATCAATCCAGCAATCGGCTTGAACGGCATACTGCCATCATCACCGAGAGCTAAGAAGATTCCGGATTGATATTACCCCACTCTGTGAAACCCGAATGGCTGACCAGAGGAGAAGGGTGCTTACACTTTCTTCTGGAAAGGAAAAGCAGCTGATGAGCCGAGGGTCCACGGTGTGGGCTTTGCCATCAAAAAAAGCCTCATTTGCCACCTTGCTGAGCTCCCTCTGGGCATTAATGAACGCCCGATGACAATACGACGGGCGCTTCTGAATAACCAAAGCGCCACTGTCATCAGTGCATATACACTGGACTCACGAGATGAAGTAAAGGAGGCCTTCTACTCCGACCTGGACAATGTTCTCACCAGAGTCCCAAGGATGATAAGCTAATTGTACTGGCCTCACAGACGGCCTTATTCCATTATCCAGCAAGATAAACACCTCCACATAACGTATCTCATACACCGGGGGTGAAACTGAGAGCTTTCTTATGCAAATGGTGTGAAACTGAAACACAAATACATGTACCAGTAAGTACAAGGGAATATGAATCTCACACATACCTTACAGAACAAATGTAGCATGTAGCTAGGCAACAGAGTTATTAGCTAGGCATGTAGCTAGGCTAGCGGTAGCATACTACGAGGTAAACCGTTACGTACGGAATCAACAGAAACGCACTGTCTAATATAACTTCATTCATTTCACAGGTAAATGTACTTTGACTTAGATCAACATTCATTCATGTTTTTACTTTACTTTTACTCACAGAGAATGCCTTCAAAAGCTACCGAGAAGGAGGATCATAACTAATGAACCATTCTCTTATTCACAGGTTCCTGTCTGTTACTCAAGCGTCAGACAGTATCAAAATAAAAGTCTCTGGATAGACAATTAAACTCAGAACAGAACTGGCAGGGCCAGAACACTCCCCGCCTGGTATCTTTAAGATACCATCACTAACTGCTAGTATGAACTTCAATCTGGGGACAGAAGGAACACAAGTTCTGAGATGGGTCTGTAATAGATCTTTGTTGTTCCTTGCTGAACAACTTTTATCAGCCCTTCTTATGAGTCCATCTTGGCTTGGAATAGTCTTTACAATGACCCCCATTGGCCATTCGTTCCTTCCGGCTTGCTTCTCTTTAAGAAGAACCACATCTCCGTCTTTGATATCAGTTCTCCTGTGCTGCCACTTCTGGCGTGACTGCAGAGTGCTGAGGTACTCCTTCCGCCATCTGCATCTCCTCCAAACACCTCTCAGCGGCTGCCTGTCACGTGGTTGGCAGGCGGCGAGGGCGTTGGTGGATGGGGTGGGCCGTCCCAGTGTCGATGTCGTGCTGCACCAGGTGAGAGCGTCCCATATCGACAGGGGAAGTGGCGAAGGCGGCAAAGTGTCTGGACAGCACCTCCCACAGCCGCTGTTGTTGCTCTGTCGTCAGCCCGTCCTGGTTTTGGACCCACACTGACCTGACCATGTCCTCCATTGAGGGCGAAGAGGGTGGGTGGACCGCGTGAACTGCTGCTGCATACGACAACCCTAGGCAGAGCTGGGAGGCTGGGTAGCAAGACGTCGTGGGCCGGGGATCTTCCCCGAGGGTCCTTGAGGTTCCCCACCCATTACCTGACGCTGCGTGTTCGGCTCCTCCAGGTTCGGGGCGGGTCACCTCCTGTGTTGTCTTCTGACAGGGCTCAGTGACATGCCATGAGGTCACTGCAGCTTCGGCTGGGGGGGGGGCGACACGGGCTCAGTGTTTCGCCCTCTGGTGAGGCCCAGTGGCGCTGTGCGGGGGGGGGGGCGACCCAGCTCAGGACATTGCCCTCCGGTGTGGTTCGGTGGCGCTGTGCGGGTGGGCAATGCCAGCTCAGGGCGTCGCCCTCCTATAGCTAGGCTTGTCGGAGACTGTGACGTCGGTTGCAGTGGTTAGATAGACCCATCCTTCAAGGTCACCGTGTCGTGTAACATGTCCAACATGCACCCCGCTCTCCACAGGAAGTCCAGCCCCAATAGGCATGGCTCTGGGATGTCAGCCACCCAGGCCACCAAGTCCCGATCAAACGACTGAATGTTCATCATGCATTGGCCCAGCATCGGGGCCCAGTCCCCAGTGACAGTGATGAGTGGCTGGGTGGCGGGGGCTGGGGTCTGTAGATCTGTCACCAGCTCAGGGCACACCAGGGTGACAGTGGATCCTATGACTACCAAGGCAGGCACCAGTTCACCTTCCACCTCCACCAGCAACCGACACGCACTTGACAGCGTCGTCAGAGACCACAGGCTAGCTTCTTGAATGTAGTTTTCCTTGCTGGCGACATGGGGGAGACTGTAGTTCCCAGGGCTTCTTCTTTCTCCCCACCATGCTCTGTAGGGGGAGGAGAGGGTTTGGAGGCCCATGGAGCTGGGCCTGGGTGCACGGCGGTTGGATGCCTGTCAGTTACACTTAAAACATTTGGTTGTTGTCTCACAGCATCGAGCTACATGTTTATTTGATGCGCAGCATTTAAAGCAGATATTGTGCTCCTTTAACATTCTTTTCCTTTCCTCAGTAGGCTTTTCTCTGAAACCTCGGCACTTTTGTAGGGGGTGTGGTTTGTGATGTGCTGGGCATTGCTTGTCTAGGCCTTCAGCAGAGGGCATGGAGTTGGAGGACGAGGACACATCTGTTTTATGCACAGAGACTGTTCTGCGGCCATTGCTGGGACTCTCAGTAAACCTGTTTTCGTTTGCAGTACTAGACGGGTAGAGTAGATTAAAGCTTGGGTCATTACGTGCCTTTGCTTACTTGCGCACAAACTGTGAAAAGAAGTGAAACGGTGGGAAGGCTACTCTATGTTCTTGTTTATACCGCGAGCCTTCCATCAACCACTTGTCTTGGAGCCCATATGGCAGTTTCTCCACTATCGGGTTAACACCCCTTGCTGTGTCAAGATAAGAGAGACCTGGTACGTATCCTTCTTGTTTTGCAAACTCAATCTCAGATAGCAAGTCAGACAGCTCTCTAAGCTTGTGGTGTTCTTTAGGTGCTATTTTGGGGAATTTTTCAAGCTTTGTGAAAAGAGCGCCCTCTATGACCTCTGGCAACCCGTACATCTCCTCTAACCTCTCCCAGATGAGACATAATCCCGCAGATGGATTCCTTACGTTTACTGACTTAATGCGCCATGCGTGTTCAGCAGACTCTGCTCCTAGCCACTTGATTAACAAGTCCATGAAATTAGCTGGCTCCGTGCAAGATATTGTGCCAGGTCAGATGTGACTGTGTCATTAGAGTGGTGTGGCGCTCTGGGCATATAGGGGTTGTGGCCATTAGACTGGGGTGTGTAGGCAGGGAGGCCCCTAGCATAATGCGGCTGGCTGTTCAGGGTTGGAGGCGACTCTGTTCTGCAAACCTATTGTTGGCATGCACGTTGCTATCTGCAGGTTGGCTATTTGGCTGATGGCAGTCTGGGGCTGGGAATTTATCTTCCTGTCCTCCACATCCTGATACATAGGGGCTAACATTGTGTGGTGTTTTCTCATCTCTTGAGCTGGTCTCTTTGAGTGAGTGTCTGCTGCCACTGAGATGGCTGTGCCTGTTCACGAACTCTTCAGTGCGCTGTTGTGCACTTTGCACAGGTTGTAGCAATGGTCTGTGCTCATCTATAGCCTCAAAGTCTGCGGCCACAGCTTCCATTACTGCCGCTTCGGCCATAGCAGCCTCTGCCTCTCTCTCTCTTTCTAGAGCATCGAGTGTTGCCTCTAGATGGGCTTTTTCTGTATCTCTCTCTGAAAAAGCAGCTCTAGCCTGGGCAGCTTCTGCTTTAGCACGCGCTGCGGCGGCTGCCAGAGCAACGCTTGATGTGGTAGAAGATTTACCTGAGGATTTACTTGAAGATTTGCTTGAAATTGAAGATCAGGCTGCTACACTTGTCCTATCCATGTTTGATGCGGATGTGTTGTACCTCAACCCTTCCTTGTGATGTTGCAGTTGTCGTATTGGTCTGGGCACCGTGAGTGACAATGCAGACTGGTCATCAGCAGTCTCTCTTTTCACTGTACTGGCCTCAAATAATGCCTTGTTTCATCATCCAGCAAGATAAACACCTCCACATAACGTATCTCGTACACCGGGGGTGAAGTTGAGAGCTATATGATTCTGATTCATTATGCAAATGGTGTGAAACTGCAATACAAATACATGTACCAGTAAGTACAAGGGAATATGAATCTCACGAATACGTTACAGAACAAATGCAGCATGTAGCTAGGCAATGGAGTTATTAGCTAGGCATGTAGCTAGGCTAGCGGTAGCATATATGGTAAGTATGAACTACGAGGTAAACTGTTACGTACGGAATCAACAGGAACACACTGTCTAATACAGCTTCATCCAGTACACAGGTAAATGTACTTTAACTTACATCAACATTCATTCATGTTTTTACTTTTCTTTTACTCACAGAGAATGCCTTCAAAAGCTACCGAGAAGGAGGAGCACAACCAACGAACTGATCTCTTATTCACAGGTTCCTGTCTGTTACTCGAGCGCCAGACGGTATCAAAATAAAAGTCTCTGGATCGACAATTAAACTCAGAACTAGCAGGGCCAGAACACCAATCCTGCTTGGAGATTTCAACGCCAGAGTGGGATGAAAGTACAACTTATGGAGAGGCCTAATTGGCAAGGAAGGAGTTGGAAACACAAACTCCAACGGCATCCTGCTGTTAACAACATGCTCGGAATACAGCCTATCAAATAATAAAGGCCTATTTTTAACTGTTAGCTGATAGCAGAAGGATGTATGGGAGGCTAATTTGAGTGGAACAAGGTCTGAAATACCGGCCCTGGAGAAGTACGACCTGGAAGATAAGGACAAGAGGAGATCTGACCTATGAACTCTTTGAGCAAGTTCTGTTATCCATTAGGATGATAGTCCACCAATAAAGATAAGCGACTCCCTCCAAACAGGATTAGGGAGAAACCCTGGTTACATACCATTGTGGTCGTGACAATAGCCATGGTTGTGCTGCAAGGTATGAAGGGAGTGCGCTCTGAGGCCAGGGCACGCACTTAAGTATCGATGCTTTGTGTATCTGTTAAGGAGCATATTAAAGAGTGACAACACTGTAAGAGATTTTTGTCTCACTTCTTAGTTAGTGTCAGAGTGGAATTAAATAATTTCCACAACAGTGCATGCACATGATTGTGTCTCCTTGTGCATGCATGTGTGTGTGTGTGTTAGCCCATATTAAAGCATTTGTATTTATGTGTACTTGCATATTCTAGGGAATGCCGTCATATTGCGTTTGTTATATTGTAGCATTGCAACGTTCAGTGTAATATATTTGCACGAGCTTTTGCATAATACAGCATGATTGCAAGTGTGTGTGTGTGTGTGTGTGTGTTTGTGTGTGTGTGGTTTTTATGCCTTTTCCTCCAGACCACTCTAGAGTATCAATTTCTTTCCCTCCACAGCCACGCGGTCTCCTTTGCTAGCCGCTATAAATCACCATACCCCGGCACAATAAAAGCACCACGCCCGCCCCCAAACCCACTCTCTGTTTTAGTTTTACTCCTCCACTCCTCTTACTCCTCTTCTCCTTTCTCTTCTTCTGTGTATGTGAGTCTCCCTGTGTGCACGTGCAGTGTGTCCTCCTCCCAGGTCTCCATGGTGATGGTGGTCACCACCTGGACACTGCTTGGCATCCCCTTCATCACATTTTCTTTTTATATATCTTATAAATCCATGTAATTTTGTTATCCAGTTTCAATGTTATATCCTTCTCTCACTCCTATGTATGACTTATGTTTTTTCTTGTCTCTTGCCCCATGTATGTGAATGGTGTGATGTGAGTCTCCCCTATGTGCGTGTGTAGTCTGTCCTCCTTTCAGGTCTACGTGGTGATGGTGGTCGCATGGCTCAGGTCCTAGGCTGTTCTGATGGCATCTGGACACTGCTTGGAACATCCTCCTCTTCATATAGCTTATAAGTCCATTATAATTCTCTTATCCTCTTTCAATGTTGTATTGTTTAAATTGTGTAAACACAACATCCATTGCACGTCTGTCCATCTTGGGAGAGAGATCCCTCCTCTGTTGCTCTCCCTGAGGTTTCTTCCTATTTTTGTTCCTCCCTGTTAAAGGGATTTTTTTTAGGGAGTTGTTCCTTATCCGATGCGAGGGTCTAAGGGCATGAGGTTGCATTGCTGTAAAGCCCACTGGGGCAAAGTTGTAATTCTTGATAATGGGCTATACAAATAAAATTGACTTGACTCCACCTTCCCTCTACTTTTCTGACCTAATTTCCAACAACTCACATAATCCCAAGGTTTTATTCAGTGCCATAAATTCTGTCAGCTGCCCCGCCCCCAGTACCATATTAGATGTGTCCCCTGCTAAGTGTGAAGAATTCTTAAAAATGTTCATTAGGAAAGTTGAGGATATTAGAATAACATACCCCCCCACCACCACCACCCGTGACATAGCTGTCTCACTCGTCAGTTCTTCTAAATTGGACTGCTTCCAACTTATCTTGCAACCATCCCTTACAAAGATTATGTCCATCATGAAACCTACAACCTACCACCTTGACATTATCTCTACTGCCCTCCTGAAGGATGTTGTTGACAGCCGGTCCCAGCATCCTCTTCATTATCAACAGCTCCTGGCCACTGTTACCATTCCAACCTGTCTCAAGCATACAGTGGTCCAGCTCCTCCAGAGGAAACCCAACTTAGACCCTACCTTACTTCATAACTACAGACCCATTTCGAAACTTCCATTTCTGTCAAAAGGTTCTCAAAAAGGTTATTCTCAGTCAACTGCTGCCCTACTTACACCAAAAAAAATATCTTGGAACAATTTCAGTTAGGTTTTAGGGCTTATCATAGCACAAAGTCTGCCTTGCTGAAAGTGTACAGTGACCTGATCCTCTCTGTCGACTCCAGTGACTGTGCCATTCTAATTCTTCCTGACCTCAGTGCAATGTTCGATACTGTGGATCATGACATTTTAATAGACCGTCTCCAGTATGGGGTAGGTGTTGATTGCTCTGCCTTGAAATGGTTCACATCCTACCTCAAAAATAGAACCTTCTCCATAAATATAGGCAAATTTTCCTCTCCCCCAGCTTGTCTGTCCTGTGGGGTCCCACAAGGTTCTAGCTCAGGTCCCATTCTTTTCTCTATATACATGCCTCGCCTTGGTTAAATCATTCAACAATACTGCATTTCCTTCCACTGTTATGCTGATGACACTCAGTTTTATCTCCCCATGAAACCAAATGACAACCCAATCTAGTCAGCCTCTTGAATTGCCTTGAGGATTTGAGGAAAGTGCTGGATGGCACAGTACTTCCTAAAGCTGAACGAGGGCAAGTCTGAAGTTGTCGTATTTGGCCCCTTGACTCCGTTTAAATGTTTACCAACAGTCCGGTCCGAATCCCCGTGTTGCCTCCGGCTTGGTCACGCGCCCCCACAGACACAATTGGCCGTGTCTGCGGGTGGGAAGCCGGATGTGGATCTGTGTCCTGGTCGCTGCACTAGCGCCTCCTCTGGTCGGTCGGGGCGCCTGTTTTGGGGTTGGGGGGCTGGGGGGAATAGCGTGATCCTCCCACGTGCTACGTCCCCCTGGCAAAACTCCTCACTGTCAGGTGAAAAGAAACGGCTGGTGTCTCCGCGTGTATCGGAGGGGGCATGTGGTAGTCTGCAGCCCTTCCCGGATCGGCGGAGGGGGTGAGCAGCGACCGGGACAGCTCGGAAGAGTGGGGTAGTTGGCCAAGTACAATTTGGGTGAAAAAGGGGGGAGATTAAAAAAACAGATGCCTGAGGAAAAGTGATGCAATAAAACCATAGCTTTTCCCAGTGCAGAGCAATCCAGCTCCAAAGTTTATAAAAACAAAACCCCCTTCTGTTGTCATGGTTGTCAAAGAGGCATCATGTTGTGTTACTGTTTTATTCTTTTCTTTTTATGTCTTTAACAATGTTCTTGCTGCTATTCATCCAAGAATAGCACCAATCACTGTCAAGCAGAAGCCATGCTGGACTCGTCTCTCTCTCTTCCTTTGATTTGAAAATACAAACAAAGACAAAGTGAGAGAGAGAGGGAGAGAGAGAGAGAGAGGAGCGAGGCGAGCGAGCGAGAGAGAGAGAGAGAGCGAGAGCGCGTATGAGAGAGAGAGAGAGAGAGAGAGAGAGAGAGAGAGAGCGGAGAGAGAGCTGGAGAAGAGATGATTGAGAGAGAGGAGAGAGAGAGAGAGAGTGAGGAGAG